>NC_136939.1:24719017-24731517 GCF_949987615.1 Pollachius pollachius
CACACACACCTGTGGCCTTGTCCGTCGACGTCCGGGACGTAGCTACGTCCATCCGTGTGTGTGTGTGTGTGTGTGCGCATGTGTGAGTGTGTCTGAGAGATTCGTTCAGAAGCACAATTGGAACTGGCAAAAGGCAGAGAGTAAGTAACAGAGAGAGAGAGAGAGAGAGAGAGAGAGAGAGAGAGAGAGAGAGAGAGAGAGAGAGAGAGAGAGAGAGAGAGAGACAGACAGAGGGACAGAGAGACAGACAGAGAGAGCGAGAGAGACAGAGCAGAGAGACAGAGAGACAAAGACACAAAGACACAAAGAGACAGCCAGAGACAGCCAGAGAGATAGAGAGAGAGAGAAGAAGAGAGAGAGAGAGACCCCAGAGCCGCATTAGACTCTGACCAGGTGAGACCAGCCATCATCCACCCTCAATGTGGGGCAGTAGAGGTAGAGTGGGTTGGCTGGTAACCTGAAGGTTGCTAGTTGAATCGAGGAGTGTGGAGGTGTCCCTGAGCAAGACGACCTCACCCTGAGTGCTCCTGACCAGCTGGCGGTCACCCTGAGGGGTCGACCCCGCCGTCGGTGTGTGAATGGGTGCATGCATGTGTTGGCCATTTAGAGCTTTTTTGTCGAGAATATTTTTAAGTGAATGTATTTTGCCTTTTGGTTGACATTATGAAATTACATGAAACATTAATTTGGTTTGCATTCTGGTTTTTGATGGATGGGTCTCACCTGGGAATTAGGTGTGTCGAGCTCTACCTGGAGGCCCTCATATACGGCAGGAAAAGGGCTTTGTTCAGGTTGGAAGGGAAGAGAGCAAACTATTTCTTGACCACATTATTCACATTATTCTTCACGTTAAATAGTTTTCTTTTCCTGGAAAGTCAACTGGATTATTGTTTAATGAATAAGTCAACATCAATTTAAACACTCTGTGCGTGCTTTCAAGGAAATTTGTGCTGGACAATCTGTGCCTTTAACTTGAAGATGGAATAAGAGTCTGATTAGATCAGACTCAGACCAGGTGTGTTAAGGGACAGGACGAGGGGACCCAAACGCTGGACACAGGGAGGCAGAGACGGAGTGAAAGGAAGTGGGATTTATTGGGACAAGGGGTAGACGACAAGCTGAGGCCAGGCAAGCGGTAGTCAGGCAGGCGAGGGTTCGGTAGCAGGGAGTCAGTCAGGCAGGGGTTCGGCGACAGGCCGGCAGAGTGACGGACGGAGAATGGGAAGTTGAAAACGACGAACTGGCGCGGGCTGATTGGAGATCTCCGGCTGAACTAGGGAATGGATATTGCAGATTGCATACAGGTGTGTCGGGAGAATGAGGACCAGTGGCGTCAAGCGGCCACTAGATGGAGGTGTTGGACCGTATAGCAGGACGAGGTGAGGCTGCTGAGACCAGACATCATCACAGTAGCATCTTCTCCTATCTATCTGTGTCTATCTGTGTGCCGGGAATGGGTTAACCTGGTGATAGTTAGTGCTGGGCACATGGTTCTATGACCATCCTTACTGGACCAACAGAGATATTTGGTTGTTTCTCTTTCTTCTGACAAATGGACGTATTGTTTGGTCGTACGTCCTTGCAGTGGCGGTTCTACGTCCAGTTACGCCCCGGGTGAGACTCCTTCCGGTGGGGGGGGGGGGGGGGGGGGGGGTAGTAAACTGAGTGAATTAACACAAGCTAGCTAGAATATGATACACTTTAAACACTCAGTTTACTAGCTAAATTCAATACAATACAAATATAAAGTACAAACAAATGTTATCTGTATTATGTTATTTCGTCTTTGGCAACTTGAGCGCAAATGTTTTTTGAAACCTGCCTGGCGGACAATCGCGTCGAGCGATGACGTTATGTTTTGAACGCGAATTACGTAGGCGGTACAATTTTTGCTCCCGGTACAATTTTGGTGTGACAGCGCCCCCCATGTGTCATAAAAGAATGGCGCCCCGGGCGGCTGCCCGATTCGCCCGTGCCTAAAACCGCCACTGCTGCCACTTAATGTACGCACTTATTGTTAGTTTGCGCATAATAATAGTTTTTACTGTATTATATGGGCAGGATTCAGAAAACCACGAACCACTGGTAAATATCACTTTACTTTAGCTTTCTGCTAAATCTTAAATACATTGCACTTTTTCTACAATTAATTTTTTAACTTTGCCTTTATTTCATTATATTCATCTATTTTAATTTATTAATTTATTTTATCGTATGACAATGTTTTTATGTGAAGCACTTTGAATCTGCTTCGTGTATGAAAAGTCCTGTAACGATAAAGTTGCCTTGCCTTGCTGAGGAGGGGAATGTTAACGAGGGACAGGTGAAACCAAACACACTCTCACACACAATCACACTTACACACCCAGAACCACTCACACACACACACACACACTCTCACACACAATCACGCTTACACACCCAGAACCACACACACATTGAGGAGGTGATTGAGGAGGATCAGAGAAGCAGAGCGATTGTGTTGCGGTGACTGCAAATGGATGCCTGGACGCTCCTTAGAGTTAACCGGCCTGCACACCATCACCCATTTCAAATGTTTTGCCTGTATGTATAAATTTATGTACTATGGCCGCCATTACACTCCTGACCATCCCTTGAAGTGACTTTTTTTTTCGTAGGATGGTACGGGTAAGTACTTCCTTTTTCGCCTCTGATTCGCCTCTGATAGGGTTAGGGTTCACCCTAACCCTAAACCTAACCCTAGCCCTAACACTAAACTCCCCCAAACAGCTAGGACTAATCTAAACACGATCTAAAGGAAAGCCCCTTTAACCAATTTGTGGCAAAAAAGGCGATTCTTTCCCCTACCATCCTAAGTAAAAAAGATTCACTCCCTGGAAGGAGGGATCCCCCACTCTGCGTTCCTTCCCAAGATCCCTTCCTTGTTAATTAAGGTTTTTTTTTCTTGCTCTCTTTGGGGCTAGTGGTCAGGGGGGTATTATACATGTACCTGGGATTAAGAGTGGAACTAATAAAGTTTAGTTGAATTTAATTGAGGCATAATGACAGGGAGAGAAACCATCAACAAAGAAGGCGAGATATGATGAATAGAAACACAAACACACAATCCTCTCCAATAGAAGACCCCATATTATTATTTGTGAATGCACATACATGTTAGTTGTGTACTTAAATAAAATGAAAAATACATGTATCTATTTTCTAAATGAATATATTTTCCATTGAATTAATACAAATATTGATTGTGTAATAATTACATAATAATAATATGTGTATTTTTTTTACAGATTTTGTAAAAAATATTTGAATGGATAAATCCCGCATTGTTTCTCCATCATTAATCCGTTTCAATGCGACGCCACATGCGTTCCTCCCTCCACACAGGGACGCCAGAAGGCCGCCATCTTCTTTATCTCCCGATCTCAGGAAACCGGTTCAGACCGGTGTGACCTCCGTCTCTCCAAGAACGTCTTTCTCTGCTCGTCGCCTCATTGAGTCGATTTGTAACGGGCGGGAAAACAGCAGGCAGAGTTTCAACATTTCTTTCGTCTATTTGTGACTCCTGGCTTAATTAATTAAAAAAACGAACTCCCCCCCCAAAAAAAGTGAGTTTAAAAGAAGAAGAAAAAAAGTAAAATCTCGTCCGTGATTGGTTGGATTTTCTATAGCGGAGGGGAGACAATTAGCATAAAGGACGCACTGACTCTGTTAAGGGAGGAATCAAGGTCAGCACCTCTTCATTCAGGGTGAGGTTGAGGGATGGGGGAGCGAGGGGGAGGGTGGCTTGAGCAGAGGGGGGGGGGGGGGGGAGCCTGGGGTGGCGTCGTCGTGGTAATTCACGATTTTGACTTCGCCATGGAAAATAAATTAACTCAGAGTGGAGAAAAGAAAAACATCTTTCGGCACAGAAGTCACAAAGACTGTGTGTGTGTGTGTGTGTGTGTGTGAGTGTGTGTGTGTGTGTGTGTGTGTGTGTGAGTGTGTGTGTTTGAGAGTGTGTGTGTGTGTGTGTGTGTGTGTGTGTGTGTGTGTGTGTGTGTGTGTGTGAGAGTGTGACTGTGTGTGACTGTGTGTGTGTGTGTGTGTGTGTGTGTGTGTGTGTGTGTGTGTGTGTGTGACAGAAAATGTCCCTATCACACACACACGTATACACACACACACAGTTTGGGCCGTGAATGCTTTTCTTCTGACACCTCAGAAGAGATGGAGGAGGGAGGGAGGGGGAGAGGGTGGGAGGAAGGGAGGGAGGGAGGTAGGGAGAGGGATGGAAGGAGGGAAGGTGACAGGAGGAAGAGAGGGGAGGAGGGAAGGGGGGAGAGATGGGGGAAGGGAGGGAGGGAGAGAGAGAGAGAGGGGGGAGAGAGGGGGAGGGGAGAGGAATGAGGGAGAGAGAAGGAGGAAGAGATGGAGAGGGGAAGAAGGAAGTTAAGGTTGGAGAGAGGGGAGGAAAGATGGAGGGAGGGAGAGAGAGAGTGATGAAAGGAGGGAGAGAGGGGAGGAGGAGGGATGGGGTCCCTATTCACCTCACAGGAACTTAAGGTAAATATGTCCAGTAATTATATGTCTCTGGCTTAATTATGAGTCTACACAGAGAGAGAAAGAGAGAGAGAGAGAGAGAGAGAGATAGAGAGAGAGAGAGAGAGAGAGAGAGAGAGACACAGAGAATCAGCCATAACAGTCTACAAATTAAACTGTGTGTGTGTTAGCCACTCTGAAGGCAGAGTGGCTAAGACACACACACAGACACACGCACAGTCACACTAACACACTCTCACACACAATCACACTTACACACACACACACACACACACACACACACACACACACACACACACACACCAAAGAACTAGCCACAGAAGAGGTCCAGATGTGTGTGTGTGTGTGCATGTACGCGTTTGCAGAACCAAACCTAACCCGCTCAGTCGTATTCCTACTGTTCGTTGCGGTACAGTGCGGCTCTGTTCGCTTTATATTGGCGATTCCGCCGAGTGGTGCGGTTTGGTGCGGCTCGGTTCACTTACATTGGCGTTTCCACCGCCAAAAGTTTGGAAAGGTTCCGAAATAAACACCTATACATGTGTTATGGCACGACCACATGGTCGGAGACGGCACCAAAGAACACATAGGCTGAAGACAATGGGCTGCTTTGGAAACAATGAATTCATTTAAGCATTGCTTTAGACACATGGTGGGATGGTTATTAAATCAAAGAGAGGAAATAGAACAAAACGGAAAGGAAACCGTAACCAAACCTAACTCTGGGGGAACAAACTATCTTCCTCCCGACCAGAAATAAAAGGTAGGTGAGTCTGCCGGGTCCTCCAACTACGCTGCTCTAACCTGAACTAATAGCGTGAAAACAACCATCGTCAACCACCAAAGCATGAATGATAGTAATAGCAAGAATGTTCCTACATGGGAAATTGGTGCTTAACAGCAACTTTCAGTATACATAAATAAACTTAATAATAACTTAACTCAATAAACTTTAAACCTAAGATGCAAAGTGCTGGCGTGGAACAGCGTGAAACAGCCTGGCGTTGCAACACGGAGGCGGGATGCGTGCGGGATCATCCGCCAGAGATCGGCACAGGTGTCCTTATATCCCAGATGCCACGCCCACAATCAGTCCGCGGCGGGAACATACAGCCTGCGGAGGAGAATCAGGAGCGGAGAAGAGCGCAGCTGGGCAAATACATTATCTGCCCCTATAATGACGTAACAATATGTATATATATCTATCAATCTAAATGTCTATCTTTGTATCGACTCTTGTTATTTCTGTTTATTTATATGGCTTACTATAGAAATGAGGATTCATAAGATTGTCATTGTGTCCATTATGTCCTGTTAAATGTGGCCTTTAAACGTGTTTCACACACCTTGCACTTCTTCATGGTTCACTGCTTTTGCTGGAGGGTATTTTCAATCAATGCGATCGCACCTGTGAGAATGAATGGAGTGAGAGAGAGTGTGTGTGTGTGTGTGTGTGTGTGTGTGTGTAACGGCTCTCTGGCCTTCGTGGTTTTTGTTAATCATTTGCACGCTGGGAATACGAAATAAACCATTGTCTGTTCATGGTGAACCTTACTCTGGACCGCTCATTTATGTTGCATCCTTCTCGGCTGTGACATACTTGGGGGCTCGTCTAAACGCCGACATCGTAGCCGATTGGATTAATAAGTTGTAGAGTGTGCCGAACCTTTGGGCATTTAATTTTTAATAAGCTGGTCTGTTAGTTCTTGGTTCAGGGTGGGGCAGAGTATGGTGGATGTTGGTTCATGCAACCCGTAGTGTTATATTGAAGAGGCTATTATGTCCTTCAATTAGTGGTCGCCATGTCGTATTATGAGACATCGCTTGATTGTCTTTTGTTAAACTTCGGTTTGAGATTTTGAACAATAAATTTCCCGGATGCGTGGCTTTGGATGCGCGGTTAGTTTTTTTTTTTTTTTTTCTTTGGGTGGCACGAGGCTTAGAGCAGTCATCTCGGGGGCATTTCCCTTGTCCGCTGAGTCACTAGCCTAGGGAGGCGTTCAGCTCATACAGGAAGCAATTCATCATGTGTCAATTCTAGAGATACGAGCGGTCAAGATGTTCGAGAAACCCAGACGCTCAAGGCCACAAAAACAAGTTTAATTCCCACACATTGCCACTAGAGGTCAGCACCAAGCCACAAACCAAGTTGCAATGCCAACGCATAGCCGCAAGAGATCAGCATAGAGTACACATACGGGTATCCAGGAGGCGGGAGTTCAGCGCCATGCTTAGCCAATCAGAGCACATAACTGAGTCCATGCCTGCCCAGTATTATAGTCGCAACACATTGCCCAGGGGGCCAGAACGCTCCAGGTAACGCATCCTTCAGATGCCCTACTAAGTGTATCTCAACTCTTGCCTATACGAGTCGCCTCCTTTTGCTTTATAGAGACTAGACTAAACCTTTTCCAAATAAAGTGAGTTAAAAGCAATCCTGATTCGAGTACCATTTCTAAAGAACACAGCAATTAGGGTCTACATTTAGTTAGGTCTTGGGGGAAAATTTGTTGATTTTGAAATTAAACTGAAGTTTAATGGTAATCAGATGACTTGTGTGAATATGGTTGCACAAATTGTCACTGATTTTGTCCGCACTCCCTCTACCAAGTTATTAACCTCAATGACTAAAGATCAGTTACTCGAGGTTGCGGACCATTATAACATCGTCGTATCATTATTACAAAGAAGATTGAAAGAAAGCATAAGGTATGTAGTTGTGGACGGGTTGGTGGATCAGCAGGTGCTGCTGACTACAGCGCTACCTGAGCCGCTGTCCCCGCAAAGGCTTGCTTTTGAGGAGCAAAAGGTTCTGCTGGTATTGCAGCGTGAGACGGAGCTTGAGAAAACTCGTCTCATACAAGTTACGGAGATTGAGAAGATGCGTCTCACACAAGAGCTTGAAAAAATACGTCTGGATCAGGAGCAACAGCGCATCGATATCATGCGAGATGGCAGAATTCCAGGTGGCCAGTCAACTGCGCCGAAGTTGAACGTGGGAAAAAATATTTGTTTAGTTCCGCTTATAGAGGCCGAAGTAGATAGTTTCTTTCAATTGTTTAAGCGGGTAGCTGATGCCCACGGTTGTTCAGACTTGGAGAGGACGTTGCTCCTCCAGTGTGTGCTGACCGGCCGAGCTCTGCTCGCTTATTCGTCGCTGTCTGTGGCAGACAGTCAAGTTTATGAGATCGTGAAAACTGCAGTGTTTAAAGCCTACGAGTTAGTGCCGGAGGCTTACCATTTTCGTTTTCGAAGTATGCGTAGGGAATTTGAGCAAACGCATGTTGACTTCGTGGGAGCTTTAACTTGAGCTTTAGCAGTTCACTCGTCAAGTTGCCCACTGATCGGCCAGCTGATGGCTTTGTGTTGCTTGTTGCTGGTCATAAAGTCCCTGTGAATATTTTGAGGGATACCCAGGAGAGTGGGTCTTTTATATTGGAGTCTGTGTTGTTTTTCTCAAATGAGTCATACACTGGAAATTCACTGTTAATCCGTGGAATTGGCTTAAACACAATTTCCGTGCCTTTGCATGAAGTCTCCCTTGAGTGTGAGCTGGTACAGGGTGACGTAGAGCTTGGTGTTCGGCCTGCGCTACCTATTGAGGGCATCTCATTGGTGCTTGGGAACCAGCTGGTAGGTAGACGCGTCTGGGCAGATGCGTCTTTTCCTCTGGTCGTTACTGAAGAGCCGCTTTCCACTGACGAGAGTACGCAAGAGTACCCAACAGTGTTTACCGCCTGTGTAGTTACTCGCTCTGCCAGTCAGAAGACTGAAACTGACGGAGTGCAGTCAACAAAATCTGAGGAGTTTATTTTGCTCGCTGATTATCCTGTCTCTGCTTCACGTGAGGAATTGTCAGAAGGGCAAAGACCAGATGAGACATTGGATTCGCTGTATGAACTCATTAATGTTGACAATGAAATTCTGAATAAAGGGGGAGGCTACTTCATCAAAGACGACGTGTTGTTGAGAAAATGGTCTCCTCATGCCAACTCTTTTGGTGAACCAATTGTCCAGGTGGTGGTGCCTGTTAAGTTTCTTCCGCTGGTACTCGAAACCGCTCATGATAAGCTCGCTGGTCACGCTGGTGTGCAGAAAACGTATGACCGTCTTTTGCGCTACTTCCATTGGCCGCAAGTTAAGCGTGACGTTGCCAGTTATGTAAAAACGTGCAAAACATGCCAACTGACAGGTAAACCCAATGTGACCTTGAAACCTGCTCCGTTGCGTCAGATTCCGACTGCGAGTCAACCATTTGAACACCTCATCATTGACAATAATGGGCTTCTCCCTCGCTCTAAAACAGGTTGTGAGTACCTGGTTATGTGCCAGACCACTTGCTACCCAGCTGCTTTTCCATTGCGTTCTATTAACACAAAAGCAATTGTTAAAGCACTTAGTCCGTTTATTTCTACTTTCAGGTTGCCAAAAGTCATTCAATCTGACCGTGGGAGTAACTTTACGTCCAAATTGTTCAAAGACGTTCTCAGACAATTGGGAAGAAAGCAAAACCTGGCAAACGCTTATCACCCTCAGAGCCAAGGGGCTTTGGAGCATTTTCATTCAACACTGAAGTCACTGCTTCGTGCGCATTGTGTCGAGTTAGATTGCGATTGGGAGGACGGCCTGCCCTGGCTGATGTTGGCAGCCAGTGAGGTCACTCATGAAAGTACTGGCTTCAGTCCGAATGATCTTGTTTTTGCGCACCATGTGCGTGGAGTATTGTAAGTGCTCCATGATCAATTTACCGATTCAGAACCACCTGATAATTTGTCTGAGTATGTTCTGGGGTTCCGCCACCTTCTTTCCTCTGCGTGGAGAGGGGCTAGGGAACGGTTGGAGGAATCTCAGAAAAAAATTAAAACACTGTTTAATCGTCGCACCGAAAACAGAACGTTTGTGGTCGGTGATCTAGTGCTTGCGCTGTTTCCGGTAATTAGCTCACTGTTTCAGGCCAAGTACGCTGGGCCTTATAAGGTCCTGAATTGTGGTCCAAATGAGGAGGAATGGTACTCAAAAATGTCATGTCAATCTCTTAAAGCCGTTCTATAACCGTGAGGAGCAGCACGCTTCGCAAAGGATCAATCCCGTGGTGCTAGTAGACAGCTCCTCTCTGTTTAAATCACCTTTGATGGTGGCAGCATCAGAGGGTGAGGAGTTGAACACGGCCGATGATTGCGTGTTACAAGGACATTTAAAGAATTGAGAGACCTTGCAAGCCTTGTCGTCAGAACTTAGATTCAGAACCAAGAGCTCACTGATTTGCTTGGAGAGTTTAAAGTGTTGTTCTCTGATCTGCCTACACAGACTGATTTGCTGGAGCACGATATCGATTATGGGGATGCTGAACCTATCAAGCAACGTTTTTATCGTGTACCCATTGAGAAAAAGGAAAGTCAGGACAAAGAGGTTCAGTATTTGCTCGATAATAACTTTGCTGAACCGTCTTTCTGCAGCTGGTCTTCGCCATGTTCATTGGTTAAAACAGTCCGACGGTACGTTCCGTTTTTTTACTGATTATCGCAAGCTCAACGCTGTAACTAAACCGGACTCGTTTCCTTTACCTCGTATAGAGGATTGTATTGATGAAGTCGGTGCAGCCAAATTCGTAACGAAGTGAGATCTCCTTAAAGGGTATTGGCAAGTGTTGTTAACTGAGAGGGCTCGTGTAGATTCAGCTTTTACCATGCCTAAAGGGTTATTTTCTTATCGAGTCATGTCGTTCGGGCTGCGTAATGCTCCAGGGACATTTCAGAGATCAATGAATCGTGTTGTGGCTGGGTTGGAAGGGGTGACTGTTTATTTGGATGATGTGGTTATCGTGAGTAATATCTGGTCATCGCATCTGGAGCGCTTGCAACTGCTCCTTGTGCACCTAGCACAGGCACGGCTCAAGGTCAATCTAGCCAAGTGTGAGTTCGCTAGAGCGACTGCAACCTACCTGGGTAAGGTTCTGGGGCAGTTCCCTGTTCCTGCTAAAAAACGCGAGTTAATGCGCTTCCTCGGGATGGAGGGTTTTTGTCGCTGTTTCTGTAGAAACTTCTTCTCCGTAGTCGCGCCATTGACTAATTTATTGCAAGCAAAGACCTCCTATACGTGGACAGACACCTGTCAAAACACGTTTGACTTTGTTAAAGCTCTTTTAAGCTCCGCACCCGTTTTGATGGCTCCACAGCTGGACAGGCCGTTTAAAATTCAAGCGGATGCCAGCAACATGGGCGCTGGAGCTGTGTTGATACAAGAAAATGACATGGGCGTAGAACGTCCCGTATGTTTCTTTTCGCGTAATTTTAAGAGCTATCAATTAAACTATTCGGTAATTGAGAAGGAGGCCCTCACGTTCATTTGGG
This sequence comes from Pollachius pollachius, assembly GCF_949987615.1. NCBI lineage: Eukaryota > Metazoa > Chordata > Actinopteri > Gadiformes > Gadidae > Pollachius > Pollachius pollachius. The sequence continues at coordinate 24,729,886 of NC_136939.1, forward strand.
TGCTCCAGCATTTCGAAGTGTAAGTGGTTCGTGTGGTTCGCCTGTGGTTATTTACAGCAACCACAACCCACCTACATTTCTACATTCTCTCCAAAATCCGAACCAACAGCTGATGAGGTGGAGTCTCTTTCTTCAGCCATACAATTTGGATATTCGCCACATTAGGGGCTCTGAGAATGTAGTTGCAAATGCAGTGTCGCAAGCCCATGTGTGTGATGAATAGTGTGTGTGTGTGTGTGTGTGTATGTGGTGTGGCTGTTATTAGCCTTAGTGTGTGAATGTACTTGTTTGTTATGTTTTTTTCACTTTATTTAGTTACCTGGTAATGGTCTGATAATGGTGCCATGGGATATATTTTGGTATTCGGTGTAGGTTTTGTCTAGAACTTCAAATAGTTTATTGACTATACTTTTGGGTGTTAGGTTCCTGAATAATTATTGTATTCACTTTTGATGGTGTTTTGAGTTCTGGGTAGGACCAGTGGAAACCTGGGGTTTCCGTCTTTTTAGGCGAGGGTGTGACGGCTCTCTGGCCTTCGTTTGTCCTAATGCCTGTGATGTTCTTGCTTCAATCAGGGGTGTGGGCGTGGTTGATTAGATTGATTGGGCGCCCTGCAGCCGTCAAAAGGTCCTCTGCTCTGCCCACCGGGGGGGGGCATTTGTGGTTTTTGTTAATCATTTGCATGCCGGGAATACGAAATAAACCATTGTCTGTTCATGGTGAACCCTACTCTGGGCCGCTCATTTATGTTGCATCCTTCTCGGCTGTGACACTGTGTGTCTCTGCCCTAAAAACTTAAAAATCTAAAAACTTAAAAACTTCAGCATTGAAAAATGAAAACTAATGATGGAAGAGGAGAGGAAAGACGAGAGGACGGGAAGGGAGAGAGGGGGAGAGGAGGGGGAGAGAGGGAAGGGGAGAGGAAAGAGGAGGAGAGTAGAGAGGAGAAAAGGAGAGGAGAGGAAAGGAGAGGAGAGGAGGGGAGGAGAGAGAGGATAGGAGGGAGGAGATGAGACGACAGAGACCACCGGACAAGAGATGGAAGGAGACAAGAGGAGTTGATAAGGGAAGGACGGAGGGAAGATAAGAGAAAGGAGGAGAGGAGGTGAGATGGAACGCAGCAATATGAGTGAGGTGGAAAGAGATGAGGCAATAAGAAACAGAGGAGAGATGGGAGAGAGAGAAGGGGGAGGAGAGAGGAGAGGGGGGAGAGAAAGAGAGAGATAAGACAAGGGAAGAGCGGAAGGGGGAGAGAGAGCAGGAGAGTGGGAGAGGAGGAAAGGAGGGGAGAGAGGAAAGGAGAGAGGAGAAGGGAGGAGAGGAGGAGATTAGGAGAGGAGAGAGGGGGGAGATGAGGGGAGAGGATGGAGAGGAGAGAGGAAGGGGGGAAGAGGGAGAAAGAGGAAAGGAAAGTAGAGAAGAGGAGAGGAAGGGAGATAGAGGAGGGAGGGAGAGGGGGAAGAGAGGAGGGGAGAGGGAGAGGAGGGGGTGAGGAGAGGATGGACCAGGCGATAAAGAGATGAGGGGCGAGATAGGGGGCGAGCGAGGACCCTGAAGGACGCGTGTACTCGGACAGGAAATAAGGAGAGAGATAACACTATCGGCCGTGCTATCGCTACACACCACATGTTG
>NC_136939.1:24739017-24791517 GCF_949987615.1 Pollachius pollachius
AAAAAACATATGATTTATTTCTACCTTTTTATTTTCCTTACAACTCCATCCTCCTCCCCCTCCTCCTCCTCCTCCTCCTCCTCCTCCTCCTCCTCAGGGGAAACTCTTTAGCTCATGGTCTTCCACGCTTCCCTTTCCCAACAGGCCAGCACGATTGACAAGAAAGGGAGGCTGTCTTGGCCGTCGTCACGGAGATGTTGGCTCTGAGGAGGACCCATATGTTCCGGTAGGGGGCGGTGGGGGTGTGTGTGTGTGTGTGTGTGTGTGTGTGGGGGGGAGCCGACGCCTCGCTAACTACACCCTGCTAACTCCAACACTAGTAAAATGCCGGTAATGGTTAGACTGTGAGTTAACTCTGTGCTAAGTGTGCTGTTCTCCCTAGATGAACATCTAGCAATCCAGCCAGTTAAACATGAACTTCAATGACTCAAAAAAACGGTAAAACTGTAGCACAAGAATATAAGGAAATGTTGGCATTACAGCTCAGAAGTGGTAAATGTACAAAGCCTGCATCAAGCACTAAGTATAAAGAGGACAAACAATGGAGGCGGGAGGCTAAGCATGAGGAATTAACAGAGCATGTACAAGTTCAGAATAGATGTGATTGTTCAGTAAACATAGTTCATACTAAAGGCAAGAAATATTGGGTTTTCTACATCAACATACTTAGAGACAATGCGTCTAACAGGTATCTCAACAAAGGATGACATGAGACTGGAGCTGAGAATCATGGCTTGATTGCCACAGGTAGACCTGCACAAAATGGCTATTTCCTGTTTTATAGCAGGCTGCTTCCTGTTTCAAATCATGCTGCCCTTCCACCAATCACCACTTGGGGCATTAACAAACATAAACCACACAGGGTCCAGAACACTAAGTCTTCGCTTGCTTGCATGCTAATGCTTACTACATGCTCCCGCCGTGCTAACTCCTCACTAGCTTCCATGTTAATGCCTCACTTACTGTTTGCTAATTCCTTGCTAGCTTCCATGCTAATGCCTCACATACTGTGCACTAAGTCTTTGATACCTTCTCGCTAGCTTCCACGCTAATACTTACTGCATGATACCTCTGTGCTAACTCCGAGCTACACCACACACCCATCATCAAACACACACACACACACACACACACCCATCATCAAACACGCAGACACACATCATCAAACACACACACATCAAACACACCATCATAAAACACACACACACATATGCAGACACACACACACAAGTCATCAAACAAACACACACACACACACACACAAACACACAGACAGACACAATCAGAACAACTTTGATAAAAAACACCACATCGTCTATGATCATCACGCACATCATCACGCGCCCCGACCCCCCTGTACATGTGAACCTTGACCCCAGACCCTCCCCCCCATTGATGAGGAGGAGGAGGAGGAGGAGGAGGAGTCATGGAAGAAGAGGAGGAAGCGGAGGAGGAGTGATTGAGGAGGAGGAGGCTTCTGTTCTGACACTGTACGTTTTAAATGAACACACACATTCTAGATTCGACAGATCACAACTTTCTCTCTTTCTGCCTTCTGGCGCTGGAGACGATTTGAACGATTTAGAAACAAATGAGTGATCTTTACGTAGAGGGGGTGTGACCGTGACCGGCAGCCATTTTGGGCCCCGGCGTCTCTGAGGCTCCTCTGAGGTAATTAATAAAAAATGGGCCCCTAAATGAATAACGAGAATAAAAAACAAAAAGACAAGCCGACGGATACAAAGTTGGCGTGTGTGCGTCTACACGCGCAAGGTGTGACTTTGTGTTTGTTCCGAGGGGTCCAGGGGTGGAGAACATGTGTCTGCCCGCAAAGGCCTTGTTTGGGGTCCGATGCCTGGGGTGGGTGTGTTTGTGTGCGTTTTGCATTTGAATGGAGGCTGAAGAGCCCCTATTGGGTGAGGGAGGTGTGTTGAACACGGCTAGTGTTTAACACAGCTCCCTCACACCTCCCCGGATATCTGAGTGTGTGTGTGAGTGCGCGCATGTGTGCGTGTGCGCGTCTGTACACCTGCATGTGTGTGTGTGTGTGTGTGTGTGTGTGTGTGTTTCATACGCATAATCAAAGCAGTGAGAATAAAAAGGAGTGTCGACAGACAGACAGACAGACTGACAGACAGGAGATGGTAGGAGAGAGTGTGTGAGGCTAGTAGACAGACAGACAGACAGACAGAAAGTCAGACAGACAGACAGTCAGACAGACAGATGGGAGATGGCAGGGGAGAGAGTGTGTGTGAGGCTAGTAGACAGACAGACAGACAGACAGACAGACAGACAGACAGACAGACAGACAGACAGACAGAGTGTGTGTTAGTTATCTCGTCCCTCCCGGTGTTAGCAAACAGAGAAGAGGAGTTTAGCACCAGCTAATCCCCGTAGCATAGCCTCTGGATCACCGCCCGCTACTGCCAAAGAGCCCTGCCCACAATCCCCCTCTCGTCAACATTCATCCATTCATTGAATCACCCCTCTGCCCGAGTAACAGGACATATTCATCAGTTCATAATGGAATGGATGGATAGATCCATCCATTCTTTGTCTGCAACACCCTTTCCCTCCCTCCCACCCTCCCCCCCTCTCCCTATCTCTCCATCTCCCCCCCCCCCAGGTGGTAGATGGGCACTTAGGAGGACATGCCGTTCGCCCGGTCGACCGGGGTAGCGGGGATTCAAACCCCCAACCACGCTCGCTCTCCGGAGGGTGGAGAGACACACACATAAACAGACACACATGCATGCACACACAGACACACACACACACACAGACACTTGCATACGCACACACAAACACACAGACACACATACACATATCCATACGCACACAGTCACATAAACAGACACACATCCATGCATACGCACACACACACATCCATGAATACGCACACAGACACACATCCATGCATACACACACACACACATGCATACGCCACACACATCCATACGCACACACACATCCATGCATACGACACACACATCCATGCATACGCACACACACACATCCATGCATATGCACACACACACATCCATGCATACGCACACACACACACATCCATGCATAGGCACACACATACACACTTACATACACACACACACTCACACACACCTATTGACGTGTGACTCGAGTCAGAGCTAAATGGATCTCTAGATGGGGGCGAGAGGACGGACTCCAGCAGGGAGCCAGATATATGAATCAATGAATATGACTGCATGAATACATTAATGTGACCACATGAAAACAAAAGTAGGAACGCTGTCAAATGAATATTGAAATCGGAAACTGATTCTGTGTGTGTTTGTGTGTTGTCAAGTAAGGTTGATTCATCGGTGTCCTTAAGAAAGAGTTAGGTGATGTTTGTCTATGGAGGCCTTGGAGATTTAGGTACGAGGGGGATGTTGATTCATCTGTGCCTCTGTGCGCTACAAGAAATGCATGTAGCGCACCTGTATAGCATTCTTTAAATGAATTATCATGTAAGGCTCAGCCTTACCCAGAGGGTATCATGTGAGGTATCCCAGATGTGTGGGCATGAGTCCAGCCAACCAAAGTAGATTAGATTAGAACAAGGGGTTCAAGTAGAGTGTACTGCTCAGGCTAAGTAAGATTTGCAGGGTTAAAAACTAAACTAACTGATTTTTATCCAAACCTAGCTCGAAACAAGCTGAAGGGCAGTAACTTATCGTTATTTATAATGAATACATGGAACCCAGCTGTTTAAATCAAGGTTGACGATTCATAAAAAGGGGAGGTAACTTAGGTATAAAACTGAATAAAAGGAGCTGACAAATACAGAAGAATCTTGGAATCCTTGCCACGGGGACTCCATGGAGGACGTCCACCCAGACTCAGTGAACAGAAGAAACTGAACTTAGAAGACTCAGAAAAATTAGAAAGAACTTCTCTCCGAATACTCAAAAAACAAAAACTCAGCCCATTGGAAGCAAGCCTTAAAAGAAAAAGAAGGATTCCTCCCTTCCATCCCATCCTTGATGGCATATTATTAGCCATTGCAGCGTGTGTTTTATCACTCTTTTTTGACAGTTTTTTTCTGTGCTGCCCATTGATATGTGTGGAGTTTTTCTTGGCTTTGCGCTCAACACCTTCTGTTCATCACGATTTTGAAGGCAGTTGTCAGTTGTCCACAGGGTTAATGATTAGAAAAGGGTAAAACTGAGAATAAACAGAAAGCATAATCAGATAAATTCAATGTAAACATGTTGTAAACACACTTGTCGCTAATTAAATGACTTATGCAGTCATATGCAATCATACGGTTAAGTTTATAATATCACATTACATACCGACGATGCTACGTATGGCATACGATGTCAGCAGATATTGCTGGTGTAAACAAACAGTCGAACATAGCGGAACTCTTTGCCACGTGCGTCCTTAATGCCTTTACGTGACTTCCTGAACTTCTTAAATGGACCACAACCCCTAGTGGCAGGTTACATGAATTTACGTAACACATAGGGAACTACTTTACGGTAACAGAACACTCCCCGTCTTGCGGTATTGAAACGCCACTACTTAAACAGTCCATAGCCGTTCTTATTCCTTATTCTAGGGGGGCTAAAAGCAGGACCAACTCGTTAACAGGCCGCATGAACATTTTAGTCCCGTCCTTCTTGGAGACCCTGATCTCCACCTTGCGCACTCTGCTGTCTTCACTTGGAAAGACTTGAGTTATAAGTCCAAGAGGCCATTCATTTCTCTTTACTTGATCGTCCTTGAGAAGCATAATGCTTCCAGGCTGAAGGTCCGGCTTGTAAGACTGCCACTTCCTTCGTGGTTAAAGTGCAGAAAGGTATTGTTTCTTCCATCTATTCCAGAAGGTTTGAGCCAGACGTTGGACTTGGTGCCACTGGTGTTTATGGAGGTCTTTGACCTGATCATCGGCTGGAGCAGAAAGGATGCTCACTTTCTGAGTGAGGAGGGTCGCCGCCTCCAATCATTTCAATGAGGGAAGGACGGCAGAGGGGAGGCGGTTACAAAAGCGGCTGTTGGACCAGGAAGCGCTCAGCTTTCCCCGTGTTGAAACTTTCGGCGGCGGCAGCAGCAGCAGCCGCGATTGAAAACGCCTGGCCCTTTCACACCGGCTGAACCCTCCGGCAGCAAGGCGGCTATCAGGGCGGTTGCCGCGCGGCGGTGTGCAAGCAGCTTGAGGGAGAGCTTCCTCTTTCTTTACGCAGGCGTACTCATAGGCATTTGTCTCTTCTTGAACTGCATGAATGATGTTCTTTTAGCCTGTAAGAGTTCCTCAACCGAGATTGCTGTGTTGCAAAGATGCCAGCCTTTGCAACCTCTGCCTTTGGTTTGTGGACATGTCTTGAACAGATGGGCAATATGAGTGAGGCGAGCGATGGCATGAATCAGAGAGTTCCAACTGGAGAATTTGGAGGAGCGCTGAGACCCCAATTGTTTGCTTTGAATGCTCGTTTTCATAGTAGAGACCTGAGGGCGGATCTCTGTGTCCAGAGAGGGGTTCAGCAGCTCAAAGGTGCTATCCTCAGGAAGGGCTTGCTGAGGGTGACTCAGAAAGGCGGGTCCATGGAACCAGCTGGTGCTTTTGTCTTTCTTTAATCCTTGTTCCACGATTGGAATTAATGTGATTTTGTCGATGGACGGAGCCACTTTGTTATCATCCTTGGTCTGCTGAAACACTTTGGAGCCTAACTGCTCAGCTTGTTTACCACAGGTAGGTTTCTCTGAAGGGTGCACTCTTGGATGATTGGGAAGTTGGGAATGGCTGTATCTTTCTTTCACTTGGAAGACGTTTGGGCAGGGCTCATATATGGAAGGGGGCTTCTGTTCTGTTGTGCTCGTGAAGTATGTTTTCACTCTGTTGGGTTTGTGAATACCTCCTAAGCACACGTTGCCTACTATCACCCAACCAGGTCGAGTTTCTGGGCTTAGGGAGCATCCCGAGGGCTGTTCAACTGCTTGCGCACCTTGTGGATCGAAATGATGTCTCGCGCAAGAAGAAGCATGATGGGAGCATTTGGATCAAGCTCTAGGATGAGGTGAGCCACTGGTTTCAGGTGAGGGTGGTTGGATGCAGCACTGGGTGTCGGAATCTCCGATCTGTTGTCAGGGATGTCATTGCATTCCAAGAGACATGGTAGAGGGCAAATCGCTGTCCCATCCATGGATTTGATTTAGAAGCCTAGAGTTCTTCTTCCTGTCGTTTCTTTCACTCCAGAGCAAGTCTGAAGAGAGTACGGCAAATTGGGAATTTGGACATTGAAACCATCGAAGAACTCAGAACGAGCTAGTGATTTGTTGCTGTGCTCGTCGATGATTGCATATACCTTCAACGCTCTATCACGATGGCCAGCAGGGTAGGCCGTGACAAGGCAGATCTTAAAGCATCACTCTGATCGCCGCCACAGACTTCGGTGCAGCGGGTTGTGACTTCTGACTTTAAGGGAGGTTCTTGCTCCCCGCATGCTCTGCAAAGGGGCGTGGCTCTTCTGTCCAAGGTGCTGGGCCTGGCTGGAGGGCAGAGATATGCCTCTCACTTCCACACTCAAGGCATCCTGTTGTAGACTCAAAATTCTTGGCCAATTGTTGTGTAGATGTACAACATTTAAAGCAAATCCTGTTGTCTTTCAGGAATGCCTTACGTTCCTCTAAAGGGTTCTCATGGAAGGCCCGATACTTCCGGAGTAGGGGAGGCATTTTATGGATGGGGCACAGTCTCTCATGATCGTCGGCTTTGTCTGAAGCATGAGGAGCTACACTACGAAGTACGTCTTTTTTGTGGACAGATATTTCCTTCTTTCCGTCTGTTTGGTATCCAAGAGGTCTTGTCTGCCTTTGGAGGAACCTCGGCCTGCCCAATAAACTTAAAGCTTTGATCATTTCTTATTAAAGCTTGTTGCCTAAAGAAGTCGACGAAAACCTCAAAGGGAGGGACTGAGATCTTGTGCTGTAGTTTGTAGCTGGATGGGTTAGCCTAGCGATTGTAATACTTGCACTTGGTTCTATGAACATCTTTACTGTACCGACAGCGATATATTGTTTCACTTATTATGACAAATGTACTTATTGTAACAAATGCACTTATTGTAAGTCGCTTTGGATAAAAGCGTCTGCTAAATGCCCTAAATGTAAATGTAATGTAAATGATCCAAGAAACAGCCATTTCTCTTGTAGATTGAAGGGCAATTTTTGGACAAAGGGACTTATTCCCCGTGCTGTGTCTAGGTATTCGAGGACTGGGAGGTCTCCGTCTGCCTTCGCTGCCTCTAGTTCCATAAGGAGATCACTTAACTCGTGGAGCTTTGAATAATCTCTGTTGGACATGTTTGGGAAGCAATTGATTAGGGATGGGCACGATTATACGAATATTCCATTATTTGAAATTAGGTGGGTATTCGACTTTAGCTGTAGCGAAAAAAAAAGATTTTTGGCTAAAATTAATTAAATATATTTATTAGCTATATTAATGACATATTGTTCATTAAATGTGTATACTAATGCCATTTAATACTTGGAATACTTGGCTATACCGGCAACCTCCGTTCCAGCGGGGAGAGTCTTTTCCACGGCGGGCTTGATTGTAAATCGCCTCCGCACCCGCCTATCCCCCGAGCACATAGATATGCTAGTTTTTTTGATGCAGTAGGTGGGCTTATGTGTTATGTTAACTGGAAATGTTTTAGACATACTGTATTTCCGTCTTACACATAATATATTTTTGTTGATGTTCTGTTATATGCGCATCATGCGTAATGCAAAGCAGACCTGTGCTGCAGGTGGAGTTCTGTTGATATCCAAGCCCACCAGTAATTCAGTTTGTGCCTTAAATTTACTTTAATCTAATTTCAGTTTGCGCCTTAAGTATGCAATACTGCTCATTCATATTCTTGTCAAAAATTATGGTTTCGTTTCAACTCGTTTCGATTCAGCATACTGATTTCAAGTGTTTTTTTCCTTCTAAAATGCTCAATAAATTGAACAAATTGGATTTGAGTTCCTTATTTATTTGACTAATAGATGGAAGACGAATACATTTGTTTAGTGAAGGCCAGATCATGGAAGAACTTCAGGCTACATTATGAGTGCGCTACACTTTTTTTTTTTCATAGTTCGGTTAACCAGTTACTCGTTTACTTGATATGCCTTCAAATGCCCATCCCTACTATTGATGCATTGGAAAAGTGATTCTTCAATCACTTCGGGTGCTCCATAACATGTATCCAGTCTATCCCATATCATCTCGATTTCCCTATCTGGAAAGTTCACATTGACGGCTCTGATCCGTTTGACGTGCTCAGCTGAATCTTTTCCCAGCCACTTGACTAACAAATCCATTTCCTCGCTAGCTGTCATATCGAAGCATCTAACCACATTCTTAAAGGACCATTTCCAGGCTCTGTAGCTTTGTGGTTGGTCATTGAATTGTACATGCCTGTGGTGACCAGCTCGCGGCGAGCAAAATATCTGAAGAGGTCAGTCATGTTTGATTGTTCATGGTAGGAGTTCTGGGGTGTGTGCCTCCGTGTGGAGGGAAAAGGAGGACTGGGATTTCGGGACCTTTCTCCAGGTGAGTGATGATTTGTTGAGTAGAAATGTGTTTCTGGAGTGAGCCGTAGCTGCTGAGTTGTTACTTTCGGGTACGGCGTTGAGGTGAAAAAGTCAGCGTTGGCTTGGCTGCGCTTTATGTTGAGGTGTGGGTTTTGGATGGGGTCTAGTGACGCTGGCTCTGCGTATAGCCGGCTGATTCCGGTTTGAGTTGTCTGTTGCGGCTCTGGTGCAAACTGTACTTTAATTTGCTCTCTGGCTTGTTCGGCAACATATTCTTTGGTACGCTCTGCAGGGTCGAGGGGAGTTGCACCTAGTTGGACTGAGTGTGGTTTGGAGCTAACTCTGTCACTGCCGTCAACAGCTGCCTCCAAGACTTCTGCTTCGGCCATGGCTGCGGCCCTTTCTTGCTGTAGCGATAACATATTCATTTTTGCTTCTAGCTGTGCCTATTCTACTTTTAGGTCCACTTCCTTCTCTGCATACTGTAGTTGTGCCATGGCTGCCTCTGCTTTTGCAGGAGCCATGGTATCAGCAGCCACGCTGGAAGAATTATTTGACCCTTTTGTTGAACATGATGCTGAGGATCTTGTACGTGCAGAGCCTTCTTTGCTTTCCATTGTTTGTATCTAGCGTATGCTGCGTTATCTTCTGTGCTGAAGCCGTCGTTTTACTGTGCTTGGACATGCCCATTTATGATGTCAGAAGAGGCCGGTTTTCGGCCTCTTGTAGCGGCTTGTAGCGGCTAATCACACTTTAGGCTAGTCTCCTTTATCATCACAAAAATTCCCTCATTGAAGTGTCTTGACAGCAAAACGTGTGTAGGTGTTAATCCAACCAACTCAGTCTCAACTCCAAAGAGCCACTCCCTGAGACTCTCAACTCACAGGTAAGTCTTAGGAAGTGAAGCGTCTTACCATAGCTATTTTTGTTGTCTACGGGAATGGGTTAACCTGGTGATAGTTGGTGCTTTTCACTTGGTTCTATGAACATCCTTACTATACCGACAGCGATATATTGTTGCAGGGCTCTCAAGTTTTGAACTGAGTTCAGAGTGAGATTATGTTGGGGGGGGGGGGGGGGGGGGGGGGGTATATTAACATGTGACATGATAGTAAGCATTATTGGCCGTTAACACTTATATTCAGAAACAACACTGCCTCAAAAGGCTATTGGCCTAAGCAACACCAGTAGGCATATACTTTTCCCTGAAATTTTCAACGTTGCAAACGTGCAAAAACATCAATATATATTTATGTGGCATTCAGTCCAATGCTCAAAATATATCTGTCGCATTCAGTAGGCTTATGCTGTGGTAAAGTGTGTAAAGTATGACCAAGTGTTTCTTTCCGTTCAATAGATAGAACTTATCATTCGCCTGTAGGAGAAATTTGTTAATGTTTGTCCCTATTAAACAATAATGGTAAAACAATAAATACAAAACATGAAGGTAACTCTAAAGTCAAACCGTCCAATCTGAAGGCTCTAGTTAACCTCTCCCCTACTCACTTCCAGCAATGCAAAGCGAACAGAACTGAGTAGGGGAGGATGTAGCCTAACTAGTTTGTGAACGACCCAGAGAAACGCAACGCAAATTCAATGTGAACATGTATGAGGCTTTTAATAAAATCCAGGACGGTTTTGAAATTCCGCCCGGACACATTTTTTTAAAAGTGTCTCAAAAAGAGGGCATGTCCGGGAAAAAGAGGACGTCTGGTTACCCTACGTACGGGGAACCCATTTGATTCCTACCTGTTCCACTGTTAAATAGCGGCCCAAATTGGTGGGCGCTATCCTGGTCATTTCTCTGCGTGAGAAATACGAAGTGTGCCGTGTGAGCGTGTGCATGGGTTGAATTGCGTGTGTCTCACGCCGAATGCGTGAGACTGTTGGTCGCTCTGGATGAAAGCGTCTTCTGAACGCCCTGAATGTAGAAATGTATATGTGGAAGCTCTGAGCAGTATAGTTAATTAACGAGGTAGTATTGGTATAAATGATCAACTTTCTCACATGTGTGACCTGACAGGATCACTGCGATGTTGACGTGTTGACTCTACCACCCAGTCTTAATGTCTTCCTCCCTATATCCCTCTATGTCTCTTTCCCTCTCTCTCTGTCTCCCTCTCTTTCCCTCTCTCTCTGTCTCCCTCTCTTTCCCTCTCTCTCTGTCTCCCTCTCTTTCCCTCTCTCTCTGTCTCCCTCTCTTTCCCCCTCTCTCTGTCTCCCTCTCTCTCCCTCTGTCTCCCCTCTCTCTCTATGTCTCTTTGTCTCTCTTCCTCTCTCTCTTCCTCTCTCTTTCTCTATGTCTCTCTCTCTTCGTCTATGTCTGTCTCTCTCTTCGTCTATGTCTGTCTCTCTCTTTGTCTTTATCTGTCTCTCTCTTCGTCTATCTCTCTCTCTCTCTCTCTCTCTCTCTCTCTCACACACGCATACGTACACCACACAAGCATACGTACATACACACACATACGTGCCCACGCACATACACCGACCACACACAATACCGCATAGGCAAAAGTACTCACACACACACAAGGACACACACACACAAACAAACAGACACATACACGCACAAAGACACCAACGACACACACACACTAATGCAAACACACACTACCGCGCACACACACAAACACGCACACATACACTCTTACACAGACACAAACACACACACAGTTACACACAAACACACTTACACACAAACACAAACAAAAGCACACACAGACGCGCACGCTGACTACACAAGCACACACACACAAGCATGTATGCATGCACACAAGCACACACACACACTGACCACACACACACACACACACACACTCCCGCTAGCAGAGAGACGGGCGATTAAACAGAAGATGATCAGTCGTCTTCAAGCCACGGAGACCAATCTGATGGACTGATCAAAGTGTTGAGACCCTCGTATCACACACACACACACACACACACGAACACACACAGAAAAACACACTGTCGCTCTCTCTCTCTCTCTCTCTCTCTCTCTCTCTCTCTCTCTCTCTCTCTCTCTCTCTCTCTCTCTCTCTCTCTCTCTCTCTCTCTCTCTCTCTCTCTCTCTCTCTCTCTCTCTCTCTCTCTCTCTCTCTCTCTCTCTCTCTCCAGAAGCAGTACTCATGTAAGGGTAACCCTGCAGTGGACCACTTTGACCTCTAGGTGGAGACACAACACCACAAACCGAGCCTGGAATCGCATGTGCCCTTTAAAATTGTTATGAGAAATTTCTGCTTGCCGCACCGTACTTTGATTTAAGCTGGTTTGGATTGAGTCTCAGGCCTCCTTTACGCCTTGTTCACGCTACATCCGTCCGTCGACGGATGGGGGCTTTTTGACGTATCCATGTGTTCTTCAAGGTTTTATTACTCCTGACAAGCTGGCTGTCGCCTTGCATGGTTGACTCTGCTGTCGGTGTGTCAATGTGTGTATTAACCGATGTAAGTCGCTTTGGATAAAAGCAAAATGCCATAATTGGGTGTGAACCAGCGAAGCTGCGAGACAACGTATTGTTTTCGTATGAATTCCTATTATTATTATTATTATTATTATTATTATTATTATTATTATTATTATTATTATTATTATTATTATTATCATCATTATTATTATTATTATTTACCTGCCATGGGAGTCTATGGCAGCCCATAGAACGCCTTGGTCAAAAGTTCTGAAATTTGGCACACTGGTTCAGGACAGTCCCATTAGCCCATTCAAATTTCAGGTCGCTAGCTCATCAGCTCTAGCGCCACCAACAGGTCAAAGTTGGACATACATTCATGTTTATAACTTTCGACACATTCATCCAATATCCACAAACAGATAAAATATAGATATCATTGGATTCCTTGGGCCAAGCCGAGTACAACGCACCCTATATCATCGTTCTGCGCCATGATGGATTTTCCGCCATCTTGGTTTATGTCAAAAACCTTCAAAATGCTTCTCCTATCACAAATTTTGTCCAATCATCTCCAAACCTGGCACACATCATCTTCAGGCAATGCTTGATGAAAACACATAGAGATATTTTTCAAATTCAAAACCGTTTGGCTGCTACTGCCAATCAAATTTGACCGCAAAGTCGCCAAACAGGAAGGAAGCAAATATCTCAGCAGTCATTTGACATGTCATAACCAAACTTGCTACATTGACCCATGACATCATCATGGGGACACCCAGTGAATCTGGTGACCTTTGACCACTAGGGAGCGCTGTTATTAATGTAGATATGTTTTAACTCCTCTCCCTTCACATGAGTATATTTCAAAAAAAATTCAATGTCTCGTGATACTATCAGACTTCCCCTTATAGCTAGTAAATGACTTCTCACAGAAATATCTGCAACAGCCAAATTTGACCGCGAAGCCGCCTAACAGGAAATACGCCAATATGTCAGCAACCCTTTGACATATCATAACCATACTTACTACATAGACCCATGACATCATCATGGGGACACTCCATGAATTTGGTGACCATTGGCCTCTAGGGGGCGCTATAATTAACGAAGATCCGTCGACGGACGGAGGTAGTGTGAACAAGGCGTCACACTACCTCTGTCCGTCGATGGATCTCATTGACTTTGCATGGGACGCCTGCGAAAATGCATTGTGGGTCCGTCTGTTCTGCTGGCTCCGTGGCCTGCGTAAAAAAGTTGAGAAATGTTAAACTATTCAGTCAGCGGCGGATCTGTCGGCCAATCAGATTGCGGTTATGCAAATACACTCATCGTACTGGATCATCACCATTTTGCAATAACAAGCAGGAAGAAGCAGGAAAAATCTGGTTGTTATATTTTTTCAAAGAAATGTGGAATTATAGGATTGTGTTTAGTCACCTGCTGTTTGCGTCACCCAGTTCCTGTAAGGGAATCTTATTCTGAAGGGGCAGAACGGAAGTGTCTGTGTGTTGGTTGCTGTTTTGATGCGCTGAAAATAAAGTGGGTCGCCCCGTTCAGTGAATGAAGTTTACCAATTCTTTCTTTATATAATACCCCAGTATTGGCAACAATAAAACGCTTGGTTACATTGATGGCAGCGGTGGGATTAGTTCTGTTCGGAAGCCCATCTAAAATAACTGAAACGGACAAAACTGTTGTGAAAAGTTGTGAAAAGTTTAGTTAAGTAACGAAACACTTCTTGCGCGGTTAGTTTAGCTGTACACAGCTTATCTAGTATGCGTGGAGAGTGTGATGCGTCAAGCATGAGGACTTCAGCCTTCAACTCATCGTCGTTGTGAGCTCAGTTAAAAAGAGCTACATAAATGAAATCAAAGAAGCAAAATGTGGAAGTTTGACAAGGACCCGTTGGACTACAGGCAGCGCTGCAGGGAACGACCGTTCTCCAGCAATGTAAAGATTGAACTTCCACCGCCCTCTGCGGGAGAGGAAAAGCAAAGTTTCCCCTGCCGAGCCAGGCAGTATGAGGTTGCCGTGAAGGCGCTAGTGGGAGGCACTGAAGGTGACTATGACTTTGCAGTGGTCAGGATTTTACCAACGGGTCAGACCAAAGCTACTTTTCTGCTATGGGATAGCCTGTCAGCAGCCGTTCAGTCCAACTAAATTGCAGTAACGGAGAGTTACTGAACATTTTCTAGACTGTTTCAGAGACATAGCTCAGAAACTAGAGTTGTGCAGGTTTCTGGCGGGGTTCGACCCGGCCCTGAGAGCTAAATGTCACGAGCAGGGGGCGCCTGATTTGGGATGAGGTCCTTATCATCGCTGACCCATGTGAGATGGCTTGAGAGGCTTTAAAGATTGACTATGGCAACACTCCGATACGTCAGACTCCGACTGGAGGCGGTGCAGCAGCAATGGTGCACTCCATATCCGATGGAGGTGGGTTGTACAGAAACATGGACAGACTGAGATATGAGAGAGATAAGAGTCCCTTACAGGACCTGGGTTACATTTGTTTCATCTTTTGTATTTATATCCACACATCGGCTTTGTAGCGGGAAGCGATTGGATTGGCTGCAGTATAGGGAGATTATTTGTTTATCAACACGGCGGATGCGCGAGCAGAATGATGGCAAAAAGAAAATTTGAAGTGGCAAACCCTTTGGTCGCTCTATTTGTTCCTGAGGCAGAGATAGTCCGACACACATTTCTTGGGAAGCATGCACAGAGAGTATTTAACTTTGTGATGATTAATTTATTAAGCAATAAAGCCGGTTGACTTTCCAGGAAATGACGAAACATAAAAACTCAATGTAACTGTTTTTGCGGCCAAAACAGGGTTCTTAGTATCGTACAAAAAAGGACTTTTCAATGTAAAATAATATGTCAAGTAATGCGTCCAATATTGTGTCCAATAATGCAAAATAATGCGGTCAGAAAACTGTTGTCGCCTTCCAAACCTCAACAATAGTAGTTAGCCTGCCCTATATGAGGGCCTCCAATAGACTCCAGGTAGAGCGTGACACACCTATTTCCCAAGGTGACACCAAGGACTAATCACCACATCATCACAAAATTCATAAATATACATATGAATGAAAATTTGATTAATATTTCATACACTTTATAATTCATAACTCATACTTTTAGCCTTATATATTTACTCAAAAATATATAAACAAACACAAAAGACCTCTAAATGGCTCCTACAAAATTTGTTTGACCGGTTGCCATGGTAATCTCTGTGTGGTTAATTTGCAGTTGCGGTGTTAATTAGCAATTTTGTCAGCTTACTGAAAACGCGGTTATATGCTATAGACCCCAGAGTATCTGTGGTATAAAGGCTGGGACGAATTTCAAATTATAAATATGTACACTTTATGTTGAAAGAATAGACCGTCGGGATTCCCATTGAAACAAACGGCGTGGTGATTATTCTTTAAAACGAGAACTGCTAAATTGTGAAAAATGAATTAAACTGTAATCAGACAACATGGTTATATGCTATAGACCAGGGGTTTTCAAAGTATGAGAGAGTGAGCCCCCCCTCAGAGAACAAATTTCAGCTGAGACCCCCCCAAATTTCTTATCTAAATCCCTGTGTTTTGAAAGATCTTTTAATTATTTTACACATTTTAAACATCTGATCATATTTTACACATTTTAAACATCTCTGATCATATTTTACACATTTTAAACATCTCTGATCATATTTTTTTGAAACATTTTAAACATTTTTGAAACATTTTAAACATATTTTTGAAACATTCAAAAAATCTTTGTGCGTTTTTAAACACATTTAACACATTTTAACATCTTTATCTAAGCATGTTTTTGCTTAACGTTTTTGAAATACATTTTGAACATCTTAATCTGTAAACTGCCAGTTTAGCCTCCTTTTTAGCTCACCTCAACTTTAGTGCGAGCAATGAGTTTGCGTAGCTATGTTCGAAATCGTTCCCCATCACGGATATAGTGCACTATATAGTATAGGGTGCTCACCATTTTGTAGTGGTGTTCGAATTCTCAGTGGTAAATTTCACGCACTATAAAGTAGACTTAAAATACCCAAAATTTGAGTGAACATACGATGTTCCCTACATGTTACTCCCATATACCACAATGCAATGCAGTCGTGTTTTTCCCGAGGAGAAGAAGAAGCTGAATAATAACGAAGACGTATACATTTAATGATGGAGACTCCGGCTTTCGTTTACAAATGTCAACAATTTGTTTGAGATTTAACATAGAAAATATAACATTCAAAATTAATTTAAAAAAACTTGATCAAGGAAATGTAACATTCAACATCAATACAACCTCCAGCTTACCTCGTGGGTGCCCGGTTTGTTTACATGATGAGGGCGCATCTGTCTGCGTCACACAAATACCCGGCGCATTGACTGACGCAAATTACGTTTAGAAATGTTCAGCGTAGTGTCCGAATTCTCGTTGGTTCACTCCCTGTATAGTGCACTATATCATAAACACTATATAGGGAATAGTGAGTGAGTGAATAGGGAACGATTTCAAACACAGCTTTTGACTTTGCGTCTTCGTCTTTGCGTTTTTTTCTGTTACTTTTTCTGGTTTATTTTTTCTCACGTCGCGCCCCCCCTGAAGACCTCTGGCGCCCCCCAGGGGAGGCGCGCCTCACAGTTTGAAAACCACTGCTATAGACCCTAACATTGGTTCTCAAACTGCGGCCCACGGGCCAATGGCGGCCCGCAGAAACATTCATGGTGGCCCGCAATGACACACAGATGTAAGTTAAAAAAATAAATTAAAAAAAACTATGTTTTTATTATTATATCAATATTAATTTAAACAAAAATAAATAAATATAAATAGAAAAGTCGACTCTCTAGCTTTCAATTAAATCCTGTTACATTTGTTAGTTTTAATCCGACAGTTTCATGATTTAGACCTCACTTGACCTCACTCCCAGAGGTCCACAGTGCAATGTTTTTTTTCACCACTGGGATGCTGACGGCGTTTCCCGCAATTTTTTTTCCCCTTTGGCAGCCCTCAGTCAAATTTTGGGTTCCTAAATTGGCCCTCAGCTAGCCCTAGAGCAGGGGTTGGCAACCCTAGGCACGCGTGCTACCACTGGCACGGGGCAGGATAGTCATTGGCACACTTGAAAAAAAAAAAAAATATATTATTATTATTATCAAAAAAAAAAAATTGCAGCATAATCATTGCTATCATTTTTTTTTTGCACTTTATTCTGTTTTGGGCATTTTCTCCCAGTGCAAATATGTTTAAATCAGTTACAGAAAGCAGTGTTCTGAAATGGGATCAATTAATAGTTTTTAAAACGATGTTGTGAGTAATAGAGAAGGAAATATTAAAAATATTGTTGCAAGTGGCATGTATGCATCGCCTTCAAATGGTTTTGCAAAGCTGTACATGTCTTAAAGATATTGATGTGGATAGTTCCAACATTCTCATATATTCTCGTTTTCTACATTTCTCACAGTGCAAATATGTTTTTGAATGTTTCTGATATGTAATTATAATTTGTAAGCCCATGTTGCAAATATAACAACCCAAAAAACATTTAAAATGTTGATGCATGATTGTGGACTATATGGAAAAAGTACAATTCCAGGTCTTCTGGAAATGTTTTTGGTCGCTGTGTCATAATTTTAAATATATTGTTGCTTAAGGCACACTCATTAACGAGGAAATGTCAAACTGGCACTGCATGTTGAAAAGGTTGCTGACCCCTGCCCTAGAGTATCTGTGGTATAGGCTGGGACGAATTTCGAATTATAAATATGTACAATCCATAACGTTAGCTCTCTGGCTCATAGCTCAGCGGCTCTTCCGTTGCCAAGTCGTATCTACGGTCCGTCCTATTTATGTGAAAAACTTTATATTTGGATTAAAAAACGCATGAAAATATAAATTAATAATCTTAATTTCTTTTTTTTCGCAAGTGACCATGGTATAAACTGGATAAGGTGGGCGTGTCCATCTAGATGTGTGACGGATAGATGGACACGCCAACCTGTGATGTCACAATGCTGCACATTTTCAAACCTGCTTGTAATGGCTAATCACACTCACACCTGGTGGTATGATATGTCCCCTTTAAACACAACGTTGATCTCACCTCTTGTGCTGAAGAAAATGATGGCAGCTTCCCCAGACCAACGTGCAATCTACGATTGGCTTGGTCTGGTAATAGCCAGGCTACATATATATAACTCTGTATCCTCTTTTAAATCTCTTCTTAAGACTACCATTTATCCTATGGCTTTTCCAAACAGATGGCATTTGGTGTACCATTCAAATTATTTTATCTTTTTTCATTATTTTATCTGTTTTAATATATGTTTTGGATCTTATTCTATTGTATTGCATTTTTTAATATCTTGTATTGCATTATTTGTATTGTCTTTGATTATCTGTTGTTGTTAAGCACTTTGTAACTTTGTTTTGAAAAGTGCTATAAATAAAGTTATTATAATATGGACTGAAAGTCTATTAAAATATATCTTGACATGTTATTAAAAGTCTTCAAGTTTCAAAGAAGGTTTTGTTTCATAGAAAACAATTGCATAGGTATATATAGGCCTATAATAAGTAAATATTCAATAAGTTTAGTGGAAAACTACTAACTTTAAATCCACTGCTAGAGTGCAAGAATAGCATATTTAAAACACACAGTTGTTGTGTGTGTATGTCCGACTCGTCTCCAATGAAAGCAAGTTTAAATATAATTTGTTTTACAATATCACCCCTACATCTTAAATTTTAACCTTGCAATAACGCCCCCCCCCCCCCCCCCCCTTAAAGTCATATCACATGTCGCATAGGGAAGTTATCACCAGGATTTCTGACATTTGATACCAGAATGCATTATGTTAATTATTATGCGAGGCAACGCAGTGCATGGTTGAACTGAAACTCGCCTATTCCTTCACACATTCGACTAGTCTGGGTAACTTCAGTGGACCTATGGGGAGACTGGATTTCCGTATCATGTTTCCGACTCCACCTCCTTGTTGACATCTTTTTGGCCCAAATTCTTTACACCCCTTGGTCCAAACCCTTAACCCTACCCCTCAACCCTATCCCTACAAAATGGTACGACAACCCTTCAAGACCCAGTTACAGTACGTCATTAGTAGTCAGTGAGAGGATTTTTTATTTATACTTTTTTATCTTTTCATACAATATCTGTCTCTGAATGGCTTGAATGTCATTCAGAGACTCTACTGAATGGCTTGAATGTCTTAGGAATACAACCTTACCCACATGGAAAAACACGGTATGATTAGATAAGAATATTATTCATGCTCACAATCTGTTAGAATCTGCAATATTGCACTTTATTTTTGATCAAACATTACACGAGATCAACATAATATATAAAACCAGAATAAACATAGAACTTAAGGTAGTATGCCATCCATGTAAAACATGAATATCATACAAACAAGAACCAGTGAAATAATGAAACAGATTTTGCATATTACAAAAAGGCATCAACCGTCACATTTTATCTTTAACTCTTTCAATATTTCTAATTCAATATTTAACTCTTTCAAAGGGGCCCAGAAAACGGTCGGTTTTAAACCGTCAGCGGATGGTTAATCTTTCTATCTTCCTGGGGGTTGGGGAGCTTAAGGGCTGATTAAACCCAAGTTCACGAAACCAAGGGGGTTACGGACCCCTACGGCCTAGCGGACCCTCTGACGTGTGCCTCCCATATATGTTTCTGTCGAGGCGACGCAGCAGCAAGGCTTGTGATTGGTCTGGTCACTAAAACCTGACGCAGAACCAAAACAGGTTCACGACTGCGTCGAAGCATCTGCACGGTCCTTGCGTTGCGTGAACGTGGGACCATAATCAGCCCTTTAGTGCTACCAATGCAGAAGAGGTACTTGAGGTGGAGGGATGAGCTCTTTGATGGCAGCGGCCTAAATTATCTCCTGAAAGAAAACATAACAAATAAGAAGGAATTATATGGCAGAACTAGGTTATATGGCCACATGTTATGTACGATATATACTCACAGATTTTTATAGCTGTTTGGTAGGCCTACATCCCGGCTTGATACAGGTCCTGTACATTTGGAGATTGTTGACGCACTAGATGAATATTTCCACAATGCTTAAATAATGAGAAAAGACAGTCAATTAAGTGTGTAAAGTGACTGACCGCAAACCGGCGCTATGGCGCCGGTGTGGGGCCAGCTTCATCCACCATTCTCCAGGGCCGCAACGCTACTTCATTCGTAACTTCTACTTTAAGTTCTACCTTAACATCTCCCGTGTTTCCCGAAATGTTCTTTGCTACGAATCTCTTTCGTAAGTCATTCGTTGGTAAGGTTGGTCTGAAACGCTCGTAGAACCTTCTTAGCTCTATCGTAGCGATGGTTCAGCTTCTGACACTAGTCGCCGCCACTGTAACTTTTAGAAATCCCCGTTGCGCATGGAACTGCCACATTGGCAGTGTTTCGTTTCACCAATGGGTTTAAGCCATTCATGAAGAAAATAATTGCTGCAAACACACAAGCACAAAATAAAAGGAAAGACATGCAGGATAGCAGTGTTACGAGAGTAGCGTATGTGTGTGCGCGAGAATGGCAGTGCGTGTGTGAGTGACGTCAGCGAGTGAGTGGAAGAGCGAGGAGAGCGAGCAGTAGCGTGTGTTAGTCTAATGTCAAGAATCAGTGGCCGTTTCATTCCGACCTGTAAGCAGCAGAGCCACTGTCGGTCAAATTGAAGGGTGTTACCCCCGAGAGAACATCGGCCCTGGAGGGAACGTCTCCCCTGTGCTCCTCGACTACGGTCTGGGAGCCAACAGCAGGAAAGATGTAACAGCAGGATACACAGCCTGGTCTCACAGGGATCCATGAATATTTTATATACAATATGGGAATGGGAGCGTTTCTCAGACCTTTTCCTGCTCTACAGAACGAAGAAAGAAAGAAAGAAAGAAAGAAAGAAAGAAAGAAAGAAAGAAAGAAAGAAAGAAAGAAAGAAAGAAAGAAAAGAAAGAAAGAGAGATAATCAGAAGGGGTGTGCGCAGATAGTAGGCTACAGTGAACCCTATTTATGTATATGTAAAAACCACATATGCAAAAAAGGGTCAATGCTTTGTATTATGGATACTCCAAGTAATTATATGCATTTATTTCGTTGCTTCAAGGAGGTCTGGTGTTCTCCGTATATAATAAATAAATATGTATGTATATATATATACACATACATACATATTTATAGATATTTATTATATAAGGATACCATATACAGTGGGGCAAAAAAGTATTTAGTCAGCCACCAATTGTGCAAGTTCTCCCACTTAAAAAGATGAGAGAGGCCTGTAATTTTCATCATAGGTATACCTCAGCTATGAGAGACAAAATGAAAAAAAAAATCTAGAAAATCACATTGTCTGATTTTTAAAGAATTTATTTGCAAATTATGGTGGAAAATAAGTATTTGGTCAATAACAAAAGGTCATCTCAATACTTTGTTACATGCCCTTTGTTGGCAATGACAGAGGTCAAACGTTTTCTGTAAGTCTTTACAAGGTTTTCACACACTGCTGCTGGTATTTTGGCCCATTCCTCCATGCAGATCTCCTCTAGAGCAGTGATGTTTTTGGGCCTTCGCTGGGCAACACGGCCTTTCAACTCCCTCCAAAGATTTTCTATGGGGTTGAGATCTGGAGACTGGCTAGGCCACTCCAAGACCTTGAAATGCTTCTTACGAAGCCATTCCTTCGTTGCCCGGGCGGTGTGTTTGGGGTCATTCGCATGCTGAAAGACCCAGCCACGTTTCATCTTCAGTGCCCTTGCTGATGGAAGGAGGTTTTCACTCAAAATCTCACGAAACATGGCCCCATTCATTCTTTCTGTCACACGGATCAGAAGTCCTGGTCCCTTGGCAGAAAAACAGGCCCAAAGCATGATGTTTCCACCCCCATGCTTCACTGTAGGTATGGTGTTCTTTGGATGCAACTCAGCATTCTTTCTCCTCCAAACACGACGAGTTGAGTTTTTACCAAAAAGTTATATTTTGGTTTCATCTGACCATATGACATTCTCCCAATCCTGTTCTGGATCATCCAAATGCTCTCTAGCAAACTTCAAACGGGCCCGGACATGCACTGGCTTTAGCAGGGGGACACGTCTGGCACCGCAGGATTTGAGTCCCTGGCGGCGTAGTGTGTTAGTGATGGTAGCCTTTGTTACTTTGGTCCCAGCTCTCTGGAGGTCATTCACTAGGTCCCCCGTGTGGTTCTGGGATTTTTGTTCACCGTTCTTGTGATCATTTTGACCCCACAGGGTGAGATCTTGTGTGGAGCCCCAGATCGAGGGAGATTATCAGTGGTCTTGTATGTATTCCATTTCCTAATAATTGCTCCCACAGTTGATTTCTTCACACCAAGCTGCTTACCTATTGCAGATTCAGACTTCCCAGCCTGGTGCAGGTCTACAATTGTGTTTCTGGTGTCCTTTGATAGCTCTTTGGTCTTGGCCATAGTGGAGTTTGGAGTGTGACTGTTTGAGGTTGTGGACAGGTGTCTTTTATACTGATAAGGAGTTCAAACAGGTGCCATTAATACAGGTAAACAGCCTCTTAAAGAAGAAGAAGTTACAGGTCTGTGACAGCCAGAAATCCTGCTGGTTTGTAGGTGACCAAATACTTATTTTCCACCATAATTTGCAAATAAATTCTTTAAAAATCAGACAATGTGATTTTCTAGTTTTTTTTTTTCATTTTGTCTCTCATAGCTGAGGTATACCTATGATGAAAATAACAGGCCTCTCTCATCTTTTTAAGTGGGAGAACTTGCACAATTGGTGGCTGACTAAATACTTTTTTGCCCCACTGTATATATATATATTAATTCAAGGATCTCGGTCGTTGAAACGGGGATGTGTGTGTGCCACGGAATATCGTCGTCATTAACTTGCATTGGCGCAAAATCCGTGCCCGCATCACGGAAATTGGAGTGATTTCGTGAGGCCACCACTGATTTTGAGTTAAGCGTTCGTGGTCATTTCACGGATTCCAGTGAGACCAGGTTGCCTAGGTTTAGACCTATCAAAGTTGTTTACCTCTGTAGGCATGGTTCCTGAATGGTCTCTTAGGACAGTGGTTCCCAACCTTTTTTCCTTGAGGACCCCCCTGCCAGGGTCCAAGACAAGCAAGGCCCCCCAAACCCTAACTCCGACCCACATACACACAATAAAAGAATAGAGTGATTAATTACAAACTTTTATTTGCAAAAATAAACAGCAGTTGTAGGCTTTTGTTCTTATTCTCCTGCTTTTACACTGTGTATAGACACAGGGACTCTCACACACACACACACACACACACACACACACACACACACACACACACAAAGTGTATAAAAATATGAACAGAACAGCTATAGAACACAGCTATACACGTTTATGTGTAATAATAACAGTAAACTTCAATAACAGTAAACAAGTTATTCCTTACGGTTTTTTTACTCTGTGCCAGTAAATTAATTCATAAACTAATGGCTACCTTGGACTTGCATACCTTTGACCAGGGATGCGATGTCAGGTGTGATGGTTGTGACAGCCAGTCTAAAGTCCTGGTGGACATCAAGTCTGTTTCTAGCTCTTGTTTTTATTGTCACAAGGGCACTGAATGCTGTCTCAGACAGGTATGTAGTGCTGAATGGCAGAATAACCCTCCTTACTGCGTGTTTGGCCAGTCTGGGAGCAACAGCTTGTCCTTTGACAATCCAAAACTTTTTGAATCCGTTCTCCTGTAAGTATTTTTTTGCCACAGAGTCAGCCTGAAGATCACAAAGCTCATCTTCACAGCCGAGGTATTCCACATCCTTGAGGGTGAAAGTGTAGGGGTCCACTACCCACGCTTCCTTTGATAAGTACTCACTGATGTCTGCGAAGCGGCTTTGAATCTCCTCGCGTAGCAGGTTCAGGTGGCGGGTAAACTCGGTGCGTAAAGACGCACACACAGTGCCAGCAGACTGTTTCAGCAGCAGTGGAAAGTGATGTAATTCCCCGTTTGACATTTTTTGAACTCTGTAATCCAGTTTGCGCGAGAAAGCGTCCAGGGCGTCTTTGCACTGCATGACGTTTGATTCAGGTCCCTGCATTCGCTTGTTCGTCTCATTGTAGAGCGCGAACGTGTCCGCCAGGTACGCTGTTTTAATCCAAAACGCATCAGTCAGCTGTTCACACAGTGGTCGATTGTGATCTTGTAAGAATTCCTTAATTTTTTCTTGCAGTTCCATAAAACGCACAAGCACTTGTCCACGCGATAGCCAGCGCACCTCCGTATGTAGAAGAAGTGTTTGATGCGCTTCATCCTCGCACAGCTGGGCAAAGAGTCTCTTGTTTGTTGGGCGAGCTTTAATAAAGTTTACAACTTTAACAACAGTTGACAGGGTGTTACTAAGGTCTTCGGAAAGTTTTTTACTCGCCAGTGCTTGCCGATGTATCATGCAGTGGAAAATCACGCACCCTGGGACTTTTTCCTTCAGTCGGCTGTTAAACCCCTTGTTCTTTCCCATCATTGCTGCGGCTCCGTCAGTGCAACATGCAACCAGGTTTTCGTAGGGCAGATTGTTGGATGAGAGATATGAGTCCACAGCCAGAAATATATCCTGGCCGGTTGTTGTTGTTGATAGATTTGTAGACATAAGAATGTCTTGTTTCAAGTCCTCGCCATCAATATACTGCACATAAACAATGAGAACGGCCTCGTCTGACACGGTTGTTGTTTCGTCCAGCTGAATGGCAAAGTTAGCATTCCTCAGCTTCTCGTGGAGCTGGTTTTGGCGATCTGCAGCCATTTTATCAATTCTGTCTTTCACAGTGTTGTCCGAGAGTGGGACAGTTTTCACTTTATCAGCTGCTTGTGGTCCACACATCCTCTCTACAATTTTCAGGAGGGCGGGTTTGATTAGCTGCTCTCCAATATTGTGCGGCTTTTTAGCCTTCGCAATTAACAGTGAACAGTCAAATGACGCCTCCGTGGCTTTGTGTAAATCAGTACCTGCTTTTTCAAAAGCTTTTCTGATGTCCGTGGATCTTCTTGATAGTGCCAATTGCTTCTTTCTCTCAAAATATTCCCGACTTTCACCAATAGTCTCGGGGTGTTTGGTCTCCTGGTGTCGTTTCAGTTTGCATGGTTTCATGCTTTGATTAGCTAGCTTCTCGCCACAAATGACGCATTCTGGCCGAAAACTGTCCAGTCCTTCCATAAAACCAAAATCGATGTATCTCTCGAGATATTGCTTTGTTTTCTTCTTTGGTACAGACGAACCATCTGTATATTTATGTTTCACAGACATTTTCTTTCTGTGTAAAGTGAGGCCGACTAATGAGGGAAACAATCAGCATTGCCCGCCACCCACGAGCTGACCGGAAGGTTGCTTACGCAAGTTCAGAGGTCACATAATTATGAATTTAAATGTGGACCAATGATATGTTTTAACTGGCATTAAACATCGTTTCGATTATCCAATTGGATGATATTGGGGTTTTATACATTTAATGTGGATTTATTTTGTTTCACAAGTCACAACCTCAGCGCAGACACACTTGTGCGCCCCCCTTGCGATCTCTGGCGCCCCCTACTGGGGGGCGCGGACCCCAGGTTGGGAACCACTGTCTTAGGAGTCTTCTTAGGAAACACTCCTTACGTTGTTTGTAAATGGCGCTGTCCAGAGAGAACGTGCTGAAATCGATTGCTCAGAGATCGAGTTTTCATTTCATGCACATGACAGCGTTCTAAAACATATTGCAGCTTTTGCGAATAAAACATTGCTGCCATTTTCCGAGCTATTTCAGCCCATAGCTCCTGCTTATTTCGGTTGCTCTGATTGCAAAGAGTATTTGCAACTATTATAAAACAATGCAGTATGCTGCAACATTTTGTCCAAATAGCCTAGGTGTTTTGACAGTTAATGGAAGGAAGTGATGGGTGGCGTAGCAGGATAGACATGCAGGATAGCAGGATAGGCCAAGTTGTATAATTGTTCATTGCAAGTTCGCATCCTTAACCAAATGAGGCCAAATTAAACGGCATGTTTGAATTAAGGATGTTGTCTCGGCTGTTCTTTGTTCGGTCGGTGGGTACAGCAAGGCGAGGTCAGCCCGAATCGCTTCCAATGATTTCAAAAACTCGCAACCTCAAAAAAATATTGTATTTATTTTACATGTCAAAAAATGAGCAAAACTGTCTTCCAAATTAAGGAAATTATACTGGGAAACAAATAAACCATTGTTAGAAACGAGAGAACGGTGTAGGTGGTCGAAAGACTTTTTTCAACCACCGCCTCTTTCGCTTGACATTTAGTTTTCACCTGACAAACAGACTGGCCTGGCGGTGCGAAAAAGCCCGCACACAGACCCCTACAGGTAGCAAAAAGAAAAGCAGTCTCAGCATGAACAGTATTATACAATAAGCTAAATAAGCTATTCAAAATGTAGTTTTCATTTCAAAATGCCTATTTTCATAAATAATCAACAACTCAAGACACCTTTGAAAACAGAAAATTAATAGCCTAATTTGAACAGCTGCGACAGATGTAATCAAGGATGTGATTGCCTCAATCTCCGCTGTTTCTATATATTTTTTTAAATCAGTGTAGGCTATGCTATGTTGGCCGATGGTTAAATAAATGTTTAGGCCTGCGCATGAAATGGAAAATCGATCTCTGAGCAATCGATTTCAGCACATTTTCTCTGGACAGCGCCGTTTACGAACAACGTAAGGAGTGTTTCCTGAGATAACTCCTAAGAAGCCGTTTGGGAAACATGGTTATAGAGGTTAACAACTTTGATTATTCTAAACGTATGGGTCGTCGTAGCGCGCTAAGAGTGAACGTTATTGGGAAACCAGGGCCAGGCTAATAAACATTTTTAAAACTAACCATTGCATTACTTGGCAGGGGATCAAAGCTTATCTTCAACCTGGAGTCCCTAGAACATGGAACATATGAATATAATTGTCCCATTTTGTTGAACAAAATGTGGTATTGTCCCGGCAGCTCCCCGGCCGGGCTGCAGAGCCTCAGGCCGGACTGCGGAGCCCCCGGCGTGAGTCGGAAGCTCTGCTCCGGGAGTTTTGGTGGTTGTGCTCGTTATAAAGAAAATGCCTACATAACATTCAAACAGCATTATGATAATGAGATGGTCATCATTTATTGAATGATTATCATAGGACTTACATTTGTGGTTTTCTATCCTGTCGCATCTTTTCACCCGCCCATTGAAAATCTTAACTTCAAGGGGATGTTAGCCCTCCGCCTTACCCCTTACCCCTAAATGAAACGACAAATGGGATGACCCTATGCTGCGCATGAACTTGCAACAGCGAGGAGTAGGGTTGAGATTTTGCTTGGAGCAAATGAATAAGACTGAGCCAAAAAAGGGTTAAAAAACAACAGTGACAGCCGACTGAGGTACATTCAAGCGAATTACAATAAGTACATTTGTCATAAGAAGGTGAAGCAATAGCATAGTGTAGGATTTCAATAGCCATTTTTTATTACTGTAGATGTCCAAGCGAAATCAAGAAACTGGTTGTTACAATAATAAGTAACTCGAGACACACACACACAAAAAATATAAATCTTTTTTTCATTTTCGATACAAGCAGCAAACAACCATTGCATCTTCAGCCTCGACTAAAATATATTAAATTCAACGAATAAAACCTATGATTTTAGAACAACAAGGCGATCATATGATTAGTAAAGTAAGGTAAGGCATGGTTCGTTCACAAATATGAGCAGATATGTGCAAATATGAACGAAAACAACAAACAATACTGTTTTTGATCTTAGTCACATTAAAAGCGATTTTGCAATTCGGGGGTCACACACAAAAACAAAACATTCTTTATCGTTCATTCAGCACGGAACTCATTTGCACTAAAGCTTTTTTGGGGTAAACGTGTTTTAATGCAATTGAAATCCAACAATCAAAGCTACGATTTTAGATTTGTCGCGTGGAGTCAAACCCACGGCCCAAGGTAAAGGCTGCAGCCGTTTCAGGTAAGAGAAGGTCAAAGTTTAAAGGTCAAACGTCTCTTACAAGAAATACTTCAGGTGATCTCGCGTAGCGTGAACGGAATTCCACTTTCAAACTCGGTTCACAAGAGACCCTGGTTCCAGAGACCCATAAATCTATACAGTAGATCTATAAGTCTAGAGTCCCAGAAATATAGAGATCTAGGGACCCAGAAATCTAGAAATATAAAGACCCAAAAATCTAGAAATCAAGAAAACTAGAGATCTAGAAATCTATAGAAAATAACAAACAATACTGTTTTTTGATCTTAGTCAGAATAAATAGCAATTTTGGATCACACACAAAAAAAAATCATTCTTCAATCAATGACCCTAGCGCTTATAACGAGCCTAGAGATCTAGAAATCCAAAAATCTAGAGACACAGATGTAGAGATGTAGATATCTAGAGAGCAAGAAATCTAGATGTATATATATATATATATATATATATATATATATATCAAGAGATATAGATATTGAAATCTAGAAATCAAGAAATTTAAAGATCTAGGAATCCTTAAATCTAGAGACCTAATCCCATCGTCTCATTTTAGACGGACTCAGAACAGAAGAGAGAGGACAACATTTCCGCAAAACACATTTTTTTGTTCGTTAGCTGGCTGGGGTTTCAGGTTCTGCTGACTGAAGCACAGTTCTCCATGGTGCCCCCGATAAGGAGACTACAAACGTACATACCCCACGATCGGAGACTGCTTATTGCAAAAGTCATTCGGGATCGCGTTTCTCTTTTACAACGCTAAATCCACCATCTGACTCGTGAGTGAGACAATGACATCGTCTAAAGTGACCAGAGCTCAAGATATATTATATGATATAATATATTTCGAGGATTTACCCCATTCCCCTTACCCATAGACCTTTCGATGAACAATACAAAATGTGGCAGTTGAGATTGACCTCATACCTTAAGAGGGCTCCTTAGTAGAACTGTACACCCTTTGATAAACACTTGAGAACAGCGAACCGAAGCTGATCGAGCCAACACTTAGTGGGAACGAGGAGGGATGAGAGGGGGAGTATGGCAGAGTGGGAATCAACCATTCATCCATCCAAATCATTTGTTCATCCATTGACTGCTGGTGCACTGCTCAGAATGCTGGTCGATCGGTGATAATCAATGATCGTGATAAAAGTGAACCTCCTCGCTGAGAGAGAGAGAGAGCGAGAGCGAGAGAGAGAGAGAAGGAAGACGAGGAGGTCAGATGCTGGCAGTCCGGGGGATCTCCTGGGAGTCGGCCAGGTTCAGCTTCTGACTGGAGCGGAGAGTCAAGGAAGACCGCGGATCATCTCTCAACACGTTACAACCAATCCCCATTCAATGTGTCCCTCTAACTGTACTTCCACACCAAAAGCTATAAAGCGTTACGAGCAATAGACGCCCATTGACATTCTATTAGACATGAGCGATAAAGCGATAGGAGTGATAAAAAGCTTATAGCTGTAAAGCTGTAAATGAGAGTTGACAGCTCAACTTTATGCAAATAGCCATCAGCGATTTAGCTGTAAATTACCAGACAACCAATCGTAATGTAAAGAGGAGCAAGATAGAACGTTCACGTGATGAGCGATAAGAGCGATATAAATATTTTGGACAGCATTGCGTTTTGAGCTATTCTGCGATTTTGCATCTTTTACAGCTTTTGGTTTGAACGCAAGGTAAGACATGTCCACCAGGCAACCGTCAGCCAATCCCCATTCAACATGTCCCTCTTGGACCCGCCTCCTAGGCAACTGTCAGCCTATCCCCTCCCACTTCTCCCTCTAACACCCACTCCGGGGAGGCGTCAACCAATCCCCATTCAACGTGCCTCTTTAAGACCCGCCCCCGGGCAACCGTCAGCCAATCCCCATTCAACATGTCCCTCTAAGACCCGCCCCCGGGCGTTCGTCAGCCAATCCCTTACAACATGTCCCTCTTACACCTGCCCCCGGGTGACCGTTAGCCAATCCCCTCCGACTCGTCCCACTAACACCCGCCCCTGAGCGACATTCAGCCAATCCCCCTCCAACGTGTCCCTCTAACACCCGCCGCCCGGTGACCGTCAGCCTATCCCCATTCAACGTGCCCCTCTAACAACCACCCCCTGGGTTACCGTCAGCCAATCCCCTCCTAGTGTCCCTCTAACACCCGCCCCCTGGGCGACCGTCAGCAAATCAGGTTCAAAAGGATACATTGATGAGCTCAGCTCCTCCAGCTGTGGAAGAAAAAAACAAAATAATCTTTAAACATGAATAATTATAATAAAAGGGATGGGTCACAATAACCAATTATTAATAAGCGAATTAAGAACATTTTGACTTTGTTATCCAATTTCAAATAAGCACAAAATAATTGATGGAACATTAGCACTATTATTATTATTTTCTGTTAATCACACACAGAGAGACAATATACACAAGCATAAATTGGAGGCTAATTGCATACAATAGAAACATATGGAACAGGGGGAGAGTCTGAGGTTACGTAGTAAGTTTACAGAAGTTAAAATATAAAGTACTAAAGTATTTACGAGAAGAAATTCACAAGGATTAATCCCAGAAATCGGAAATCCTAGGATAACCAATGATTCATTCATAACCACCCACTGATTAGGCGTCCGTGAAAACATTGAGTCGCTCCCATCCCAAATAACATCATAAACGGGGCGGCAGTAGCTTAGGAGGTCAGGGTGTCACTGAGCAAGGCACCTCACCCTAATTGCTCCCTGACGGAAGGTTGATAGTTGGATCCCAGAGTCCTCCTAGCTCAGTGTCGAGGTGTTTATTTTATTTACTAGCATTACCACGGACACACGTTTGAACCGACCCGCTTGAAGATTGCCTTATAATATTTTAGCGATTTAGAGGGATTTTTATTTTGAAAGGACCTCTGTCCCATCACCCTTCATTCCATACGTTCCCTTGAACAGCAGAGGTCAGGCGATGTATATATATATATAAATACATATTAGTGCTGTCAGTTTAACGTGTTATTAACAGCGTTAACGCAAACCCATGTTAACGGCGTTAATTTTATTATCGCGCGATTAACGCTCTTTTGGCTTGGCAAACATATTTTTTTCACCTTCTGTCTAGCAACAACTAGTCACGTTAGAAAAACTACAACACAATACCGAATCTAGCTACACCGGAAACAAAACAACAAGCACGCTGCACGAAAAACTCCTTAAAAGTGTGTGTGTGTTTGGGTGTCACTCTGTTCGAGCCTGCACAAGAGATCAATGTTGTCATTAGCTGTTACATCTTTCTGACCAATCGCAGTTCAAGGCTTACCTGGGCTGTAACACTTTGGGAGGGGCCACTCAGTTACTCCCCTCTAGACAAAATCGACGCTGCAAGGAACTTTTATAAACGCAATATTGTTATCCCGCAGTAATTAGCCCGCAAGCCCCAAAACGTTAACGGCCCACCGGGAATTCTACCGACTCTCCCGATTACCACTCCGCAACCGTGTGTGTGTATGTGTGTGTGTGTGTGTGTGTGTGTGTGTGTGTGTGTGTGTGTGTGTGTGTGTGTGTGTGTGTGTGTGTGTGTGTGTGTGTGTGTGTGTGTGTAGGCGTTATTCGATAGCCTGGTAATGTGTATAGGCCTACGTACGGTAGGAATATTCATACTGGTATTTAGTGGTATTTCCCATCTCCTTCTCCAACTGCCAGAAACCTTGGTGTGGTACTGGACAATCAGTTATGCTGCACCGCAAACATCACTGCGGTGGCCCCATCCTGCAGATTTGCACTTTACAACATCCGCAGATCCGGCCTTTCCTCACAAGGGAAGCAGCTCAGCTTCTAGTCCAATCCCTGGTCATCTCCTGCCTCGCCTACTGCAACTCACTCCTGGCTGGACTCCCTGCCTCTGCGATTAAACCTTTGCAACGCATCCAGAATGCGCCAGCGCGCCTCGTGTACAACCTACCAAGTTCTCCCTTGTGACCCCCCTCTTGCGGGATCTCCACTGGCTCACTGTAGTAGCTCGCATCAGATTCAAGTTGATGGTACTGGCATACAAGGCAATCGATGGAACTGCCCCTGCCTACCTCCAAGCATTGGTAAAGTCACACACCCCAGCTCGATCCCTCCGCTCAACTACCTCAGCTGGAAGTCTGGTACCGCCATCGCTAAGTGCTAGCAAAGGTCGATCAACAAAGTCACAACTTTTCTCTGTTTTTGGACCTCAGTGGTGGAACGAGCTCCCTAACGATGTCAGGATCGCAGAGTTTGCTCACCAGCTTCCGCAAAAGAATCAAAACTCACCTGCTCAGAGTTCACCTCGACTCTGCAAAGCTACCCAGCCTCTTTCGGCCACCATTGTATGTTGTACGTCCTGGCCCTTATTGTACGCACTTAATCTACATTGCACTTATTCATAGTACTTAATTTTGTAACATCTGCAGTAGCTGCTAGCATTGCTGAACACGGGGAATGGGTTAGCCTAGCGATTGTTAGTACTTGCACTTAGCTCTATGAACATCTTTACTGTACTGACAGCGATATATTGTTTCACTTCTTATGACAAATGCACTTATTGTAAGTCGCTTTGGATAAAAGCGATTGCTATATGCCCTAAATGTATGTGTGTATGAACGGGTGAATGTGTGTATGAACGGGTGAATCTGTATAGGAACGGGTGAATGTGTGTGTGAACGGGTGAATGTGTGTGAACGGGTGAATGTGTGTGTGAACGGGTGAATGTGTGTGTGAACGGGTGATTGTGTGTGTGAACGGGTGAATGTGTGCGTGAACGGCTGAATGTGTGCATGAACGAGTGAATGTGTGTATGAATGCGTGTATGAATGGATTTATGCGTGTATGAATGGATGAATGTGTGTATGAACGGGTGAATGTGAGGGTCTCGCGTTGTTGAGCAGCTTGTCAATGTTGCTGTCGCCCTGCGTGGTCGACTCTGCCGTCGGTATGTGAATATGTTTATGAACGGGTGAATGTGTGTGTGAATGTGTGTACTAATGGGTGAATGTGTGTGTGAACAGGGGAATGTGTGTATGAATGGATGAATGCGAGTCTCACGTTGTTCAGCAGCTTGTCCATGTTGCTGTCGCAGGCGACTTTGCGCTGGTCGTCGGGCATCCCGTCCACTTCGCCGTAGAGGTCAAAGTGCAGCCGCGCCAACTTCTCCTGCATCTCACGCACCTGCTCCATCTGGTCGATGGAGCACTCGTTGCCTAGGCGACCGGGGAGAAGAAGAAGAAGAAGAAGAAGAAGAAGATAGAATGCTTAGTGATGAGAGACATCACACCCGCTGTAACCTCGCGGATGGGATATGGCAAAGCCATCTGTAATCACCCGGGATCTCGTCTCGTCACGAACCAATCGGACGCAGGCAACCAGGCATCAATCAACGTTCAGTTGGCCAATCAGCTCACCCCAAGTGGTTGATGTCACCAGGCAGGGACACTTAGGAGATTTCTACAATTAATTAATTAATATAATACAATTCACGCTGCCTTGGAATTACTTTAATTAATAACTTTTACCGCAATGGTATTATTGCACGCTACTGGTTTTTACGGTTGGAATATGTGTATGTGTGTGTCTGTCTGCACGCTCGTGTGTGTACATTACTGCTCGAAACGTGTTCATGTGTATTTTGTTCATCTCACTGTGGTTCAGCTCACTTCCTTTGAGACAACCATCACTGTGAGTACCAGCTATACAAATAAAGTTGAATAAAATTGAATCTAATTAAAAAAGCATCACATTTAAATGAATAAAATTTAATCTAATTACAGAAGCATCACTTTTAAATTAATAAAATCGTGACTAATTTAAAAAAAGTATCATTAAATGAATAAAATCTAATCTAATTTAAAAAAGCATCACTTTTAAATGAATAAAATCGAATCTCAGTTAAAAAAGCATCACTTTTAAATCAATAAAATCCAATCTAATTTAAAAAAAGCATCACTTTTAAAACATCCCTTACCAAACGCTTGCAGCTTCCCAGAGTGGAAGTCGTTGAGGAGACCCAGAAGGCCTTTCTCCATCTCCTGGACATCGGACACGTCCGTCAGGAACGAGTGCTGGATGATAGGGGCCCCGGGGCCCGGGGTGGGGGTGGCTTTGGCCCCTGAGGCCGGCAAGGACTTGGACTTGTCCCTGACGCCCCTGAGACGAAGGATTAGAGTTAAGAAAAGGAATGAAAAGACGAGGCACTTATAACTAATTAATGGTGGTTTTCTAGACCTTATCCTTGCATTGCTATATTTTTCATATTATAACTTTGTTTACATTATTCTCTTTTATTATTAATAGTTAATGCAGATTTCTAGACTTTAGTCTTGCATTGCTATACTTTATATATTATCTCTATATTTTCAATATTCTCTTATGTGTTTATAATATTTTATAAACATCAAATATTATATTATAGGTTTATATGATTCTCTTTTATTTATTTTTATCTAATGCTGATTTTCTAGACTTTATCCTTGCACTGTTGTACATGCTTATACATCTCTTTTGCCATTCTTGTGGATATCTTACTTATTATCTTTCATTGTCTATATTATACATGTAGATATTTTATATTCTTGTATGCATTTGGGTTCTTTAATAAAACTTTGAATTTCCCTTGAGGGTCAATAAAGTATACATCTGTCTATCTAACCGTGGTCACACCAAAACAGACATTCATATTGACCAACATTAACAACACTCAAAAAGTACTACAGCATACATATCCTGATAAGGTCATGGGCGTGTCATGATGATTGAATTCCTTTAGTAAATAGACATTAATATTGACCAACATATAATAATAATAATAATAATAATAATAATAATAATAATAATAATAATAATAAGAAATCATTTGAACATAGTTTTTGTTTATTAATTTGTCTTGCATTTCATTTCATTTTGTATTTTTGATACGTTTGATTTGGATTGATATGTCTGAAATAAATGTAATCAATTCAATATTAACAACCGTCAAAAATAAGTAAAGTTGACATGTCCTAATAAGGTCATGGGCGAAAAGTACCTCCGGCTCTTGGACCTCTGCGTCCCCGTCTGCGTGTGAGCGGCGCCGTCGCCCGTGATGTTCTTCCGCCCGGACACGCCCCCCGCTGCCGCAGCTGCCACCGGATTGGCTGAGGGCCGGGGACTTTTCCGCTTTAGTTTCCGCTCCTCCATATCCGCATGTTACAAACTCAACGGCTGCCTCCTGCGTTGAAGAAGATCGATATTATTTCCAATATTCAATACAGAGTAAAACAACACTATAAGCGGTCGTGAATCGTCTTTGTAGGTGAGGCGAACGCGTCACGTACGCAGCGTACGCAGCGTACGCAGCGCACGCAAGGCGCAAGACCGCCGCGTTAGCCCCCTTGGCTAACGTCTTGGCCAACATTTTACCGTGGATAACGTCAACGTGTTGCCGCTTTAACGGAACTAAACACCCGGTCAGGTCCGGTTTACTCACGGTTACCAGCTGGCGGTCGGATCCACGACGGGTTTAGACGTGACGCTGTCCGCTTAGGTGCTGTTGCACGAAGTTTGGAGACATTTCTGACGTAACAAACACTTCCTGGGTTTCAAGCAAGGGACGTCACGTTACTCAGGTCACGTGGGACATAATGTGACGTCACCGGCCTTCTGCTTTGACGCGGGTCCGACAGAGCAGCGCTTAAAACGAATTAAATCATTCATTAATTAAAACGGTGTGTTGTAGTTATCATAAAGTATTATTAATTAATCACTATAAATTTAGTCTAGTCATTTCTTATATTTTAAATAAATGTTTTGGGAGTAGTGAGAAACAGTAAAGGGTAATTATTATTATTAAAATAGTATATTTTAATACGATTTAGTGGAGTCATTTTTAGGTATTTAAAGAAGTATTTAGCTGTCGTGAGAACGAGTAAACCCTTATTTATACCCAAGAGAGCAGCATTAAAACCAAATTAATCATCTAATTGATACATGTGTATTTTAAAACAATTTAGTGTAGTAATTTTAAGTTATTTAAATAAAAATATTATAATATATCATATACGCTTGTACAGGAACAGGAGGCTCCTTTAGTGAAACTCGCCAATCTGGTAAACGACCACTTGGGGATGCCAAACGGTCGTTGTATCCAATAGGGTTTTTAATTAATCACCTATTTCTCTTTATTATCTCTCTTGTCTTTACCCCCCTCCAGTGATGGACAGTAACGAAGTACAAGTAATTCGTTACCGTACTTAATTAACCCTTTAGCGTATCTGTACTTTACTTGAGTATCATTATTTTCTGAGACTTTGTACTTCTACTCAACTACATTTCGTAATGGAAAATCGTACTTTTTACTCCACTCCATTCGAAAAACCTGTCGTTCCTTTCAAGGTTCCTTTCCAAGACATGCATGCTGTGTGTGTGTGTGTGTGTGTGTGTGTGTGTGTGTGTGTGTGTGTGTGTGTGCCAGCGCATGAATGTGATTGTGCGCACGTGTATGTCTGTCTGCGCTTGGCCCCTGCGCGCGAGGGTGTTTTTGTGTGCGTGTGTGTGTGTGTGTGTTTGTTTGTTTGTGCGTGTTTGTTTGTTTGTTGTGCGTGTGTGTGTGTGTTTGTTTGTGCGTGTGTGCCTGTCTGCGCGTTGCCTTGCGCGCGTGACGTGACTGTGCGTGTGTGTACGTGTGTGCGTGCGTGTGTGTGTGTGTGTGTCTGTGGTTGATTGTCTGTCTGTGTGCAACATGCGTGACCATAAACAATAAAGTGACAGATCCAAATGTGTGCGCATGCACCGCAAGTGTCCCAATCAGAACACATCGTGATTCGTGCAGTTTGGGCGGGTTTCTCCCAACTTTGCTTCTGTCCTCGTATGTCTGTTTAGCTTTCAAATTTCGCTGTCAAGTTTGACGTTTATAGCCAACACACACAATAATGAAAGAAGCGCCTGTAGTGATTTAAACCGTATTAACACTAATGACATTAACACCGGGACCGTTTCACGTGCTGCTTTATTACTCCACTTTCGGTAACCTACAACTGCGCATGACTGAACGTCAACAAGCATCTAACGTGGGATGCCATACACTACATCCCTCCTCTTCTTAGATGATAGCTTACATCAATATGAATTGTAATAATAGAAACTGTTTATACAGAAACTCAGTTAACTATTCATGTTGATAATAACATATCACTATCAAGTAGTATATGAAGTAGTAACTTAGACACACATGCATTACTCTTAGCAAAATGAATTTAACGAACACCTTCAGCATTAATACTGTAATAACGTTTCCAAATACTTATTCACCATCCCTTAGGAATAATCATATCCAACATAACTCTTTAGTTAACATACAGCTAGAAATGTAATCAAACATTTAGATTGTCACAGAAATATATATATATATATATATATATATATATATATATATATATATATATATATATATATATATATATATAATCTTAAATTCAGAGAAAACCTTAACTTTTATGTAACAAAACATAACCTAAATGGCGAGAGGTGGACTACCCTGCCATTATGACAAATGCTGGGGATTATTCCTCCCCTTTATGGCACTGTCTGTCTAACAGATTGTCAACAAAGTGAGATGGCGTTCTCCTGGTTCTTTGAGGTCTAGTGTCCTGTTCATGGGTTTCAACTGGTGTGCCTCCAGCCACACCGATTGGCACGACCGTGTCTGGTTCAGGCTGAACCCACCGCTTCACAAATGACACATGAAGCATTATCTGCTTACCGTCCTTGTCAAGAATGACTGAACATCCTTTTCGGTCCACCACAGTGTAGGGGTCTTGTTCGAATAGTGTAGACAGTTTGTTTTGTCTCTACTGACGGAGCAGGACTTTGTCACCCTGCTTCACAGTGCTGTCCTTTGCCCTTTTGATTCTGTCTGCATCCACGCATCCCTTCTCCTTCCTCACAGCATCAGTCCTGCGAACAGCAGCATCCTGTCCTGTCGGTTGCAACTGGTTGTTCGCCGACAGTTCCGGAAGCTTGGTTCTGATCTGGCGGTTGAAGAGTAGCTCGGCCGGACTGCAGCCGGTGACACAGTGTGGAGTGCTGCGGTAAGCCATAAGAAAAACATTAAGCTCACTGCACCAGTCCTTGCCTTCAGCGTGAGCTGCACGTATGGCTTTACATAGCGTCCTGTTCTGTCCCGCGAACTTCCCTGTTCGCCTGAGGCCAATATGTCGTGACATGGCGATGTTCGATTCCACTCTCCTGCAGATATGTTTTGAATTATTTCGTCACAAACGGCGTGCCGTTGTCAGTCACTACAGACTCTGGGATTCCATGAGTCGCATATAGGTGTTTCAGACATTTTAGTAGATGGTCTCCTGATGGGAATGGTCGACACATGTCCATTACAAGCGGCTGCCACGGTTTAGCAGGGAGCTCGGTCCTTGTAGTAGGAACATCCTGTGAAGTCAAACTATTGAGTTGACAAGCGTGACATGACCTCACTAACTCCTCTGCCTCACGATCAATTCCGGGCCACCACACTTTTGTTCTCAGTCTTTGTTTTGTTTTGACTATTCCTTGATGTCCTTCATGCGCTAACATCAGCGTCTGTTGTCGCGCTGCCTGAGGAACGACAATCCGGGTACCTCTCAGCACTATTTTCCCAACAGTGGAGAGCTCAATCTTGACGGTTTTGTTGGCCGCTTCACATTTACTCCAGTCACCTGCCTCGATACCGCTCCATACAGTAGCAAGAGTGTGGTCCTCTGCCGACAAGTTCTCCATTTGTCGTGGTGTGAAAGCATGGGGCACTGCATGTTGAGCCATGTAGTAGACGTGATCCTCCATGGTGCCAATCTGTATGGGCCGGTTGACTGTGAGGCATAACAGCGAATCAGCTGCATTCAGTGGGCCTGGCTTATGCACCACTTTGAAACGATGGGGTTGCAGCCGCAGAGCCCACCTTTTAATTCTCGCGGGCGGATTGGACTTTGGTGAATAGATGGTTTCGAGTGGCTTGTGATCCATCACCCTCACAAACTCTTTCCCTTAGAGAAACACATGATATTTCTCACATCCCCACACAATGGCAAGGGCTTCTCTTTCAGTCTGACAGTAGCGGCGCTCTACATCAGATAAAGCTTGGCTCGCAAAATAGACAGGTTTGTGTGTCCCATCACTTTGCTTCTGGCTCAATATTGCACTTAATCCCACTGGACTGGCATCCACAATCACATGTGTTTCTGCATCCTGGCTGAAATATGCCATTCCATGTGAACTTGCCAGCTGTTTCTTTAGTTCCACAAATGCCATTTCCTGCTCTGACCCCCATGTCCATTTGCAGAATTGCCTCGTGAGCCTCCTCAGTGGTTCTGATGTCGTGGCCAGATTAGGAATGAACCTCCCACAGTAGTTAACAAGCCCTAGGAAACTCCTCACCTCAGCCGCATTTGTTGGCCAACATGTGTTCTCCACTGCCTCAATCTTTGACTGAGCTGCTCCTATGCCATTTTTGGACAGTACATGTGTCACAATGTCAGATTTTGTCATAGACCACTAGATGTCGCCTATTCCGACTTTCTGTTCTCTGTGTTCTTCCGCCTAATTATGTCTCTTGTGAGCAGTCTCACCTGCCCCCTGCTAGTTAGTCATGTGATTTGTTTAGCCATTTGTCTCACAGTATTGAAGCCCGATCTTTTCACTCTGTCTCTGTTGAGTCTTCACTGAACCCCTGTGAGTAGACCTTTTACTTGAACGGTGTATTTTGGATTTGCTGATTGCCTTCTTGTTCTTTGACACTGGACTGTTTTTCTACTCTGAGTTTTGGATTACCTTGTGGATATGACTGCTCTTTCTGGATTGATGTTGTTGCCAACCTTTGCCTGTCTGCTTACCCTGCCTTTTGGATTACCCCTCGAATTTACTGTCAATGTGTTTTGCCCTTTTGGATTCTTTGACTGAGTGTTTGGGCTTTTTGCATTTTGGATATTTTGGACTGGGTTTATGTTGTATGGATCTTCTGAGCTTTCTGAACTTTATTTGTCTGAGGAATAAATACCTTAAAACGTATCCTGCTTTTGCTTCGCACTTGAGTCACCCTAGTTTCCTGTGTACCAAACATTGACAGAAGACTCAACAATGTCTGACCCAGTGACAGCATCTGCAGGAGGCCCTGATGCTATGAGTGTGGCTGCTTCTGACTTTGAAAAGATCATGGCAGCTCTCAATAGCTTTGGTTCCACTGTGGATTTTCATGGACAGACACTGGCTCTCCAACAACAGACTCTTGCCCAACATGACCACCGTCTTCAACAACTCATTCAGGCAGCGGGGAGTCCTAGCCCCACTCTACCCGGTGGCCACGACCCGCCAGACACAGGTGGGCAGCCTTATTCCGCTGATCCGCCAGCTCCACCTCAACCGGTAGCTCTACCCTCTTGCGCAGAACCTCGGCTACCTGCTCCTCAAGGATACAACGGTAACCCAGGTGCTTGTCGTGGTTTCTTAACTCAATGCCAGTTGACTTTTGAGCTGAAACCTACTCCGTTCCCTACTGCTAGATCCACGATAGCTTATATTATAACTTTATTGACGTTAGCCTGGGCCACTGCAATCTGGCAGTTAAAGGGCCCAGAATGTTCAGATATCATTATTTTCCCTGATGAAATGCTGCAAATTTTTGACCAGTCTGCTTCAGGACAAGAGGCTGCTAAGAAACTCTTGCTCCTTTGTCAAGGGAAAGACCGAGTTTTGGATTACGCCATCTCTTTCCGTACTGGCCGTGGAAAGTGGCTGGAATGAGACGGCCCATGTCACCATTACCTTAAGTGGCTTGTCTGAATCACTGAAAGACTGTTTAGTTGCAACTGAGTGTCCTAAGGATCTTGAGTCCATCATCTCCCGGGCCATACGTCTGGACAATCGTCTCTAAGAGCGTAGACGGGACCAGACCAGCGGCCAGCAGCCAAGCTTCCAGAGTCGACCCACACCTACAACTTTCCTCTGGAACCAACCTGCTCCCATGGACACCACAGAGCCTATGCAGATTGGACGAGCACACCTCTCTCAGGAGGAAAAGGATCGGAGACGAAGAGAGAAATTGTGCATCTATTGTGGCAAATCAGGACATTTCCAAGCTTTTGTCCCGACCCCCTGGGAAAAGATCAGCCCGTCCAGCCGAGGGAGGGCTGTGACAGGGTCACTCTTTCTCCCGAGCTCCCAGGCGCAGGAGTCTACCTTCTGTGACCTTGGCCTGGGGAGGGCTAAGCCACTCCTGCCGGGCATTAGTAGACTCTGGTGCTGCTGGAAATTGTATTGACACTGCCCTTGTCCAAAGATGAAAGATTCCCCAAGAGGCCTTGGAGACTCCGCTTTCTGTTTCTGCTTAAGATGGCCAACCTATTGGTGATGGAAAGGTTACTTCAGCCACCACTCCACTTCGCCTTCAGGTTGGGAACCACAACGAAAGTATTTCCTTGCATTTGCCTGACTCCCCAGAATTTCCTGTGGTCCTGGGTTTCCCGTGGGTGAACCGTCACAACCAACATATTGATTGGTCGACGGGGTCCATCCTTGAGTGGGGTCCAACTTGCCATGCGACCTGCCTTTTTTCTAGGCCAGTGATTCCCAACCGGGGGTACGCGGACCCCTAGGGGTACGTGAGGGTATTGCAGAGGGTACGCAGAAAGATTATAAATTAGCCTACAGCATCCAATATATATATATATATATATTATGAATTTTAATAAGCCCATAAGTCTATTTTCGCATCTGCGATTAACAGTTCTTCCTCAGTGATTGTAACACTACAATGCACATCATATGAAAAGTGGCG
The DNA here is from genome assembly GCF_949987615.1 of Pollachius pollachius. Classification (NCBI taxonomy): domain Eukaryota; kingdom Metazoa; phylum Chordata; class Actinopteri; order Gadiformes; family Gadidae; genus Pollachius; species Pollachius pollachius. Next base: position 24,780,817 of record NC_136939.1, read on the forward strand.
ACATCAGACCTATGCGTCAGACGTCTGTAGTTCACGTTTGCGCTTTAAAAAAAAGGTTCACGTTCTTGCTGCGGTTGCGCGCAAAGTTAGCTAACTTTAGCTGCAAACCGACAGTAAACATGGATGCATGGCTAGGCAGGAGTAAACGTCCAGCTACCGCTACTGCTACCGTCGCCACGGATGCGGGCACAGGGGAGCCAAGTGAAAAAAGCAATAAAGAGACCACTACCAAACACCGGCAGTACAACGAGAAATACATTTTGCATGGATTTAATTGTACATCGTCTGACCACCTCAGCCTCAGTGCTTTTTTTGCGGTGAAGTCCTGTCAAATAATTCAATGAAACCAGCCCATCTGCAGCGGCACCAGAGCACCAAACACGCGGGAAATGTAGGTAAGAACGAGGACTTTTTCACACGAAAAATGTCTGAATTCAAGACAAGTCAGAATACACTAAAGAAAGCAGCAAATATGTCAAGCAAAGCATTGGAGGCCTTCTATACTATGTCATTACTTGTGGCTAAGTAAAAAAAAACACATTCAATTGCCGAAGATCTGACTCTCCCTGCCACTATACTTTTGGTTGAAACTATGCTGGACAAGAAAGCAGCAGATGCACTGAAAACCGTTCCATTATCAAACAACACAGTCTGTCGTCGGATCGATGATATGGCCACTAATATTGTTGAGCAGGTGGTCAATAAAATGAACAGAGCAGGTCAGTTCGCTTTGCAGTTAGATGAAATGACGGATGTAGGTGGGGAGGCTCAGCTCTTGGCCTTTGTGCGCAATAAAGAAGAGTCGGACATACATGAGCATATTCTGTTTTGCAAGATGCTGACGGGACAGACAACCGGAGAAGAAATATTTCAGTTGATTGACAGCTTTTTTAAAGTTAACAATCTGGAATAGAAGTCATGCAGTCACATCTGTACTGATCGCGCGGCTGCATGGGCGTGTCATGATGGTGAACCCCAAAATCAAGTGGAATCAATATCTATTCTCCACCGGGAGGCTCTCGCAAGCAAAAGGATGAGCCCTGAGTTAAGCGCTGTTATGGATGACACAGTTAAAGTGACTAATTACATTCAGTCCAGGCCTATGAATCACCAATTGTTTCAGAGACTTTGTCCAGACAGCGGGGCAGAGCACGATCAGCTGCTGCTTCACACGGACGTTCGCTGGTTGTCTCGCGGCAAAACCCTACGGAGGCTTTTCGAACTTCGCGCCGAAGTGTCTGCTTTCCTGAAAGAGCACTTGCACCCTCTTGCGGTTGTTTTTGAGAAAACAGGCTGGGTTGCACGCCTTGCATATCTTGCCGATGTCTTCTCCAAGCTGAATGAACTCAACCTGTCACTTCAAGGCAAGGACTCACACATACTTAACATGTATGACAAAGTGAATGGATTCATACATAAAGTCACCTTGTGGGAGAAGAAATGTGACAATGGAGATGTGAGCTGTTTTCCACTCGTTGTTACCCATCTTGCCACCACTGATGCTGAAAAAAATCCTTTAGTCAAAATCATGAGAATACATCTCTCCAAACTCAAAACTGACTTCAACAAGTACTTCCATGACAAGTCAGAAAAGTCAGAGCAACTGGACTGGGTGAGGAACCCCTTCAGAGGGACTGAGGGCAGCAGCAGCCTTCCTGCCAGACTGCAGGAAACCTGGTGGATTTGTCCTTTGATTGTGTACAAAAGATGGCACATGCTGACAAGTCACTGACTGAGTTTTGGTGTGAAGTTGAAAAGAAATATCCTGAGCTGGGGAAATGTGCATTAAATGAACTATTGCCTTTTGGATCAACTTACATGTGTGAAGTGACCTTCTCAGCCCTGACTCACATCAAAACCAAGCAGAGAAACAGACTGCATGTGGAGAGCAGCTTGGTGGCGGCTGTTGCCACACTGCCCCCAGAACTGTCAAAGCTTTTGAAAGACAAGCAAGCGCAAGTGTCTCATTAAACTGAATAAAAGGTATTTTTTTTCACTCACAATAATTGTATATGGTATTATTTAAATGAGCAGTTGGATTAGATATAAAGACAAAGGATTAAATATAAGTACACGGTAAGGCGAATAATCCACATGAGAGAGAGGGTACTTTTAACATGGAAACCAGCTCAAGGGGTACACTGGTCAAAAAAGGTTGGGAACCACTGCTCTAAGGCCTGCAGACTAATTTCTTTACCTAAGTTGCCATCTGCACTCGAGACTGCTAGGCTTGTTTTTCTCCATGTTTTTTGAGTTTTTGGTCTACCGCAGGACATCGTCTTGGACAGAGGTCCCCAGTTTTCCTCCTGTGTTTGGCAAGCCATCTGCCGACTTATCAGGGTCACTGCCAGCCTGTCCTCTGGGTTCCATCCGCACTCCAATGGCCAGACAGAGAGGGTAAACCAGGAGATGGAGGCCACCCTTCGGAGCTTGGTTGCTGATAACCCCTCATCTTGGAGCGCTAAGTTGCTGTGGGCAGAGTATGCTCATAATACCCTCCAGTTCTCCTCCACTGGTCTATCCCCATTCCAGTGCCAGTTTGGTTTCCAACCACCCTTGTTTCCAGAGCAAGAGAGTGAAGCAGGGGTGCCATCTGCTCTGCATTTCGTGAGGCGGTGCAGACGAACCTGGAAAAGGCTTCGTCAGGCACTGCTTCGCATGGAAGCAGTGCCTTCGGAACGGAACCGGGTGCAAGCCAACCGCCACTGGACACCGGCTCCTAGGTTCCGCCCGGGACAGAAAGTCTGGCTGTCCGCCAAGGATCTACCATTAGGGGTGGAGTCCCGTAAGCTTGCCCCACGCTACGTTGGCCATTTCAAGATTACCCACCGGGTCAATCCAGTCGCCTACAGACTCCAACTTCCCCGGTCCATGAAAGTCCACTCCACTTTTCATGTTTCACGTTTGAGACCCGTGCTTACCTCCCCTTTTGCCCCTGTCCCCAAGCCCCCCCCCTCCACCCTGGATGGTTGATGGTGGACCAGTCTACACGGTGAATCGGCTGCTGGACTCCAGTCGGACGTTCATGGGTCACTTCTCGGAACATTGTCGACAAGACCCTGAGAGACTTTCACAAACAGCATCCTCATCGTCATGGGAACGCAAGGAGGCGTTCCTAGAGGGGAAGATTCTGTCACAATGTCAGACTTTTGTCATAGACCACTAGATGTCGCCAATTCTGACTTTCTGTTCTCTGTGATTTTCCGCCTAATTATGTCTCTTGTAAGAAGTCTCACCTTCCCTCTGCTAATTAGTCACGTGATTTGTTTAGCCATTTGTCTCACAGTACTTAAGCCTGAACTTTTCACTCTGTCTCTGTTGAGTCTTCACTGAACCCCTGTGAGTTCCTTTGTCTTGAACAGTGTATTTTGGATTTGCTGATTGCCTTCTTGTTCTTTGACCCTGGACTGTTTTTCTACTCTGAGTTTTGGATTACCCTGTGGATTTCTTCACTCTTTCTGGATTGATCTTGTTGCCAACCTTTGCCTGTCTGCTTACCCTGCTTTTTGGATTACCCCTTGGATTTACTGTCAATTTGTTTTGCCCTTTTGGATTCTTGGACTGAGTTTTTGTGTTTTTTGCTTTTCGGATTTTTTGGACTGAGCTTATGTTGGTTGGATCTTCTGAGCTTTTTTGGAACTTTATTTGTCTGAGGAATAAATACCTTAAAACGTATCCTGCTTTTGCTTCGCACTTGAGTCACCCTAGTTTCCTGTGTACCAAACCTTGACAACCGGACCCAAAAATTCCAGCCGTGACATCCGGAAAAGGCACTTTTTGCTGTCTCTCTTTCGTTTCGCAGTCATTGCAGGACTTGGTGCAGTCTTTCATCATGCAGTTGAATGGTTTCACTTGAACCAATGTCATCTGACATGTTGTGCACTCCAGGGATGCCTTGTAGGATCTTAGGTGCGGATGATTTTCCAAACATCAGCCTCTTGTAATGCCACAACCCTGTGTGTGAGACAAACGTGGTGAGCGACCTGGACTCAGGTGTCTGTTTTATCTGATGATATCCCCACTTCAAATCTAACTTTGAAAACACTGTGGCTCCTGTCATGTCCTTCAGTATTTCATCTATGATGGGGATAGGGTGCCGTTCACACACTATGGCTTAATTTGCTCTGCGCATGTCTACACACAGTCTTGGCTCTTTCTTCCCATGTACAACAACGAGCGGCGAAACCCATGGTGTTGGTCCGCTCACTCTCTCGATGACATCCATCTCCTCGAGTTGTTTGAGTTTGTCATCCACTTGTTTCCTTACACTGAATGGTATTCGGCGAACAGGCTGGGCTACCCGCTCTACACTGCTGTCCACATGCATCCCCAGCTGAAAATATTTCAGTTTTCCTAGGCCATGAAAACAGTCTTTGTATTTCGTCTCCAAGTCAGCCGGGGAAACTGCTGTGTCTTCTGGTTGAACAGTATTCCCAGCACACAAATCCATGCTTCTGTAATCACTTGGATTTTTGCAGTGACAGTTTCAGATTTTCCATTTGCCTTAAAAAGCAGCCACGTGGTGTTGTTGAACCGAATGGATAGACTTGCTTCTCTGGGCACTGTAGTATGATGTCACTTTTTGACTTCAGTTGTTCGAACTTTGTCTCAGTCACGATATTACATGTAGGCCCTGAGTCTATCAATATTTCCACTGGCTGCTCATTCACCATTACTGTTGGTGTTCCATCCTCAACACTACCAATCACTGTGAATACATAGTCATCATCATTGTCACTGGATTGTCCGTGTTTGTCTGTGGTCGTTGCTCTGTTTATTTTATGTGTTTTCTTTGTTCTACACATTACAGCAAGATGTCTTTCTTTGTCACAGTTATTGCACTTTTTGTTTTTTGTCACTGTGCACTCACAACTTAAATGACCGTCACGTCCACACCGGAAGCATTTCACTCCGTGCTCATCACGTGGTGACTGATTCTGAGTCACAGGTCTCTTCTCCACACCATTGACAGCCAATTTCTCAATTTTTGCAGCCTGGTGATCTGCTACCTCCATTGTCCGTGCAATATCCAGGAGCCCTGGAAGTTTAAGGTCTTTCTCCCACAATAGCCGTCGGCGCAGCGTGATTGAAATGCACTTGTCAATAACTTGGTCATGGATAAAATCATCCTTGTTATCCCCAAACTCACACGTTGCTGCCATCTTCTTTAATCGGCTCACAAATCTGTCCATAGACTCCTCTTGTGCTGGTTCTACTTGTCTAAACATATGTATCTAATAAGGAATGTTCTTCTGAGGCGTGAAGTATGCATTTAATTTGTTTACCGCTCCTTCGTAGTCGGCATCATTTCCAGAGCCCTCCAACGTGAAGAATATGTCCTGAACGTCGGGTCCTGCTAAATTAAGCAGTAAAGCCCTTTTCAGCGATGCATCGCAGATTCCTGATGCGGCTTAATAGAGTTTGAAACTATTTATCCACTTCTCCCTGCGAACTCCAACATTAGCCGACTCACTCAGCACATCAAAGGGACCGACCACCGGTAAACCCAACGACATGCTTGCTTCGGTGTCCTCTTTTTCCTCCCTTTGATGGACCAAACCTCACTTCATGCACCCTAAACAGTTTGTGCAAATTAAAACATTCCGTTTTAAATCCTCGTCGCCCTTTGTAGTACCATAAATCATATTAACACTAATGACATTAACACCGGGACCGTTTCACGTGCTGCTTCATTACTCCACTTCCGGTAACCTACAACTGCGCATGACTGAACGTCAACACGCATCTAATGTGGGATGCCATCAGTGTTGGGAAAGTTTACTTTCTACGTGAACTAGTTCAAAGTTCAGTTCACAAATTTTAAAATGAACTAGTTCAGTTAAACGTTCATAATTCAACATTTTGAACTAAGTTCGCAGTTCCAAAAAATGAACTAGTTCATAGTTATTTTTTTCAATATGTTGCTTTGAGCTATTCATTTTTTCTGGTATTTTGAACATTGAGCCCCCTTTGTGATTTGTCTAGGATGAAATAGAGTGGTTGAATCAAGTATCGTAGCGAAATACAGTTTCTATCGTGTTTTATTGCACATTTAGCGCATTTTTTGTAAATCTTTTTTTTTTTCAATTTTGTAAATTGTAAATCCCATTGATTTCTGTTGGAAGACTCATTGCTCGTTGGCCGGAGACGGATCGGTTCTAGCCCTACTGATGAGACGGAGAACTGAGCGAAAAGACTACAACCAAATGTGAACAGCCCTCCTTTCCGTTTCCGGCCAACAAGCAACGATTCTATGAGGTATTCTAGTCCGCTGAGCTATGAGCCAGAGCGCTAACATTTTGAATTGTACATATTTATAATTCGCAATTCTTCTCAGCCTTCGTACCACAGATACTCTAGGGTCTATAGCTTATAACCGTGTTGTCTGATTACAGTTTAATTCATTTTCCACTATTTAACAGCTCTCGTTTTGAAGAATAATCACCGCGCCATTTGTTTCAATGGGAATTGCGCCGGTCTATACTTTCAAAATAAAGTGTACATATTTATAATTTAAAATTCGTCCCAGCCTTTATACGACAGATACTATAGAGTCTATATCATATAAGCGCGTTTTCTGATTACAGTTTAATGTAACAGTAAGCTGGCAACAGCGCAACTGCAAATTAATCACACGGAGATTACCATGGCAACCGGTCAAACAACACGGCGATCTGCGCGCGCATCAACAAATAACCCCCCTATTGAACGAAGTTAAACCAAGTCAGCGTGCCGTTCACAGACACCAGAATGAACGAGTTCCCAGTAATGTTCATCAGCCAGTAATACAGTACGTTCAGTTCACGTTTGCCCAAAATATGAACGAGTTCATGAACTATCGTTCAATTAACGTGTTCAGGCACAACACTGGATGCCATATACTACAGCGCCAGATATTGAAATTGAGCCCCCATGGCCATATTTAAAGGGATACTTCACCGATTTAGAACCGGCGTTCTATCATTATAAAATCGCTATTGTAATGTATAAAAAAAGATTTTCTTCCCTCAGACTAACCCAGTCTTCCTTTGGCCCAGCTTTCCTGATCTTATTTTCTCCTGAGATGACGTCAAATGACGTGTTTTACATCATCTCAGTAAAACTTTGCCTGCCTGCTCGAAGGGCCGAGGACTACAAACCACTGGTTCCGTAAATGTGTGAGCCCACCAATAAGGAATGAGGGGGGGTGGGAGCTCGCGTATGAGATGTAAACACAATGCCCGCCATGTTTCTTCACCGCTTAGCTAGAGAACAAATTTGCAATGTAGTGAAGTGGATTTTGAAAATCTATTGTTGGATTCAGACATACAGGGCTATTTGTACAGTCAGGAAGAATTGACACAAATAGAGGGGAAGGCTGCAGCTGAACAAGCCTTGCCTGTTGCCGAGGACGAAGAGCAGGAGAAGTTTGCTCTGTTCGCCTATAGACACTAACCCAGAGTCCCTGTGCTGCAGCGAATTTCAGCGATGACAGTTTCTTCTAGAATAAATGGCTGAATCTGGCGAGGACGGGGCCATGCGTGTAACCTCTCACCCAGGCTTTACGCCTCATCTGAACGGTTGGGTATTGGATACATATTTCCGGACCCAGAAAGTGAACTGGAAACGCCACCTAAAGCCCGCCGGGAGAAACAGACGTCTGAGCAGAGGGTAAGTTTTTTTTTTTATTACTAACACATTGGCTACAATAGTTTTGAGTCCCATGGAACGTGACAATGTAGTTATCCGAAAGTAGCCGATCTTATTGGCAGAGCATAGGCTACGTTACGTTAGCTTGAAGTCTGTGTAATGCTGTATAGGCTACTCAAGGCATAATTTATCTTGCTTTTCTAATGTTGTTCTCTTTCTTTCTTAGAAAGTATCGGCTTGCTGTGTTTTCCAGGCCATCAGAGCTAATTACCCAACACAAGATGGGCAGTACCGTGGCTACCAGGAGACATTAGATGCTCTAGATGAGCTGTCTATTTTGACTCTAGCAAAAGCACACTACACATTTTATTTTTGTAAATAGTTCATATTTTTTTCATGAATAAAACTCCAAATTCATGTTGGTTGTTGTGATTTGTTTATTTGTTAATTTATTTGCACATTTATAATACATAGAATTATTTACTTCATATAACCTTTATATCTCCACTGATGAAGTATCCCTTTAAGTATCCCTTTCCCTATTTGAAGTAGTGTAAAGGAAGAATGACTCATTAATTTTTAAGTGCCTTCTCAGTCTGCTTAAGAAGCATATGATTTCTTCTTTCAGAATTTTGCCGTCCAATCTAAATAATTATTATAATTTCAAATGATTTATGTACCAGATATCACAAATAGAAAATATTGTATTTAGAACGGTGTTAGTGGGGTTTCTTTTAACCTGAAATGAATGTATAAAGGACATCGCAAGACATTGGAATTACATTTCTTTTACTTTTGTTACTTAAGTACATTTAAAGCCAAGTACTTTTATACTTTTACTCAAGTCAACGTTTAAATGGAGTACTTCCACTTTTACCGAAGTAATCCTTAACACTAGGTATCTTAACTTTAACTCAAGTACTTGAGCACTTCATCCACAACTGCCCCCCTCTGGCCCACAGTCCCACCGTCCCCTACACGAAGTGTTAAAAACATCACAAAGACAAACTTTGAAAAGAAATAATTAAAAAATAGTAATAAAAGAAAACACAACAACCCTCCGCACTCTATTCAAATTGTTCCTTAATTAGATTAAATTTGCACCTATTTAGCGGCGCGTCTGCTTTGATTGAAGCCTTGTTGCCCTCGGGGTCTCTGGGTTAGGTGATGATGACTCGCTAATCACTCTGCATTTCACTCACTGCAGACCACGAACCACCTGAGCAGGAGAAAGGGAATCATTTGGCCATTCATGACGGTTTGGGGGGGGGGGGGGGGGGGTTGATACTTTTGAGTGGCTAGCCGCTAAAGGTTTTTGGGCACGTCTTTCTTAACAATTTTTTTTGGTGTTTCAATTGCTTTTATTTTTTAACGTCCTTGCCCGGGTTGCAGGTTTTGAAGGCCTTTTGTCAGGAAGATCGTCTTTTGAGGAAAGGGATTTAGAGGATAATTAAGTTTTATGTGTCTGTCTGTCTCTCTTTCTCTCACTCTTTCACTTTCCATCTCTCTCTCTCACTCTCTGTCTGTCTGTCTGTCTGTCTGTCTGTCTGTCTGTCTGTCTGTCTGTCTGTCTGTCTGTCTGTCTGTCTCCCTATCTCTCTCTCTTTCACTATCCCTCTCTCTCTCTCTCACTTTTTCAGATTTTCCCACTTTTCTACTCATCAAAAATCCATCAGTGTGTTTATGTGTGTGTCTGTCTGTGTGTTTGTCTGTATGTGTATCTCCTTGCGCTTCTGTGTGTGTGTGTGTGTGAGCGTCTCCGCGCTTGCGTATGTGTGTGTATATAATTGCTTTGAAATGTTTTCATGTGTAATGTGTTCATTTTACACTGTGGTTCAGCACACAACCACTGACACACACACACACACACACACACACACGCTCAAACACACACACACACACACACACACAAACACACACACACACACACACACGAGTCGACACACACCTATCTTTCATCAGTAATTGCAGTGTGGCTGTTGTTTTGGAGAACTAGCCGCTAGTTAGCGTCGCTCTATTCTCTCCACTGTGTGAATTATGCGTCGGACGCACAAAACGAACACACAAAACCTTCTGTGTAATTACACACCCTGTCTTCGTACATGGTGACACACACACACATACACACACACATACACACACACAGAGACAGACATACACACACACAAACACACACATAAACATACATACACACATAGACATACACACGCACACACACCTACACACAGACATACACAGACACACACACAGACACACAGACATACATACAAAGACACAGACTCACACACAGACACACACACACACACACACAGTTGGATTTGTGATGAGTACCCTCCATCACCGCTCCAATGCTGCGATGCCAACAGTCGCTCGCTCGCTTGCACGGGCGATCGGAGATGATCGCCCCCCCCCCCTGCCCCTCACCCCATAAAAGTTATTTAAAATCCAAAATCGCTTTAGTAAAAACGTTGAAGTACTTACTTTGTGTGTTTGTTTGTGAGTGTGTGTTTGTGAGTGTGTTTGTATGTGTATGTGTTTGTGAGTGCGTGGTTGCGAATGTGTGAGTGTGTGTGATCGTGAGTGTGATTGTGAGTATGTGATGAGTGTGTTTGTGTGTGTGTGAGTGTGTTTGTGTGTGTATTTGTTTGTGAGTGTGTGGTTGCGAATGTGTGAGTGTGTGTGTGTGTATGTGAGTGAGTGTACTGCTCGCAATTAGCGTGGTTTGGCTCATCGTTTTTTGTGTGTGAAATCGGACGACAGTTTCGAAATACAAATATTGGCCTCACAACCTCTTGTTGTCATTGTCGTTCGCTCTTCTCCACGGTTCCATTTGTCGCTATTTAGTGTTTATGGAAGGAATCTAAAACAAAATGGATGATGGCCCTTTAAAACAGTACTTAGCATTGTGTAGTGTCTTCTCCTAGCTATCTGTGTTGTATGCCGGGTATGGGTTAACCTAGTGATGGTTAGTGCGTGGCACTTGGTTCTATGAACATCCTTACTGCACCGACAGAGATATATTGTTGTTTCTCTTTCTTCTGACAAATGGACTCATTGTAAGTCTCTTTGTAT
>NC_136939.1:24799017-24806517 GCF_949987615.1 Pollachius pollachius
ACACACGCACACAGACACAGACACACACACACACACACAACCTCTTTCACATGGGGAAGAGCTTAAACCAATCGTTTCAGTTTTATCCCAGGGGTGTGGATCTGTGTGTGTGTGTGTGTGTGTGTGTGTGTGTGTGTGTGTGTGTGTGTGTGTGTGTGTGTGTGTGTGTGTGTGTGTGTGTGTGCGTGTGTGTGTGTGTGTATATTTATGTCTGTATATTTATGTGTGTGTGTACTTATGTGTGTGCGTATATATATATATATATATATATACACTGATGATGAGACTAATGAATGAGAGAATGTGTGACCTCGTCACCTCTGATGGCAGTCAGAGAGCGAGAGAGAGCGAGAGAGAGAGAGAGAGAGAGAGAGAGAGAGAGAGAGAGAGAGAGAGAGAGAGAGAGAGAGAGAGAGAGAGACAGAGAGAGAGAGACAGAGAGAGATTTGAGATTTAACAAACCAACTTTATTTACCTATTAGTTATATTACATGAACATTAATAAAGTGCAATTTGTGCGTGTCTCTTCATTTAAAAATAAATTATCTTTTAAAAATGTGTGCAAACAGCAAGTCATCTTCCACAATAGAACAGACAATATTTTTATAGCACCAGCGATTTTTAAAAGTGTCCAAATCTCCAATATTCTTATAAAATGTGTACTCTAGCCACAGCCTGGCCCTGATGATGCAGAGCCAGACTGTGCGTGAATCCTGTCCTTCTTTGTTTTCCACACGGTTTTTGCTACTAATGTAGATTGCCATTTTTGCTTCCCCCGAGAAATAATTTAATAATTGCCACTTGTCCTTTCCGTCTTTTTTGTACTCAGCCCCCATGATAAAAACATTCTCAGAGAAATTTACACCAAACTAATTAAAAACCAATGCTAAAAGAGTGTAAAACTGTGCGAGCCTCTTGCACTCAGTAAAAACGTGAAAAACAGTCTCACGGAGATTACAAAAAGGACACATGCTCAAAACAGCTGGATTAAAACAGAAATAAAATAAATAGAGGCGATGGCGCCATGTAAAATTCTCCACTGGAGGTCGGCAGTCCGCTTCATGAGGGGAGGTTTTATTAAACATATTCCACTGTGGTCCAGGCCCATTGTGGCCCCCTAACCTGTTGGTCCACACAGTGGGGGGGGCGATTGCTCAGCCCGGCTCGGTTGATGCTCTTCACGCAGTTTGCATAGACAGTTTTTTTATCAGCCCTGTTTACTGAGAGCCTATTTGGGCGACAGGGAGTGAGCAGGGGGCCTGTCAGCTCTCCTACCACGGGGCTCAGGTGGACATCAGGGAAGGGGTCAGCGGGGTCTGGTGTGACTCTCCCTAGGTTGTAGTCCATCAGAAGTCTTTTTTCTTTAATGGTCAGCCTCTGCCTCCAGAGCTCCAGGAGTCTCCCAGCCACTCGGTGTGATCGCAGGCCCAGCAGAGTGCCCAGGGCCCCAGCATTGTCCAACGCTGGCCCCACTACATCAAACAGCTGCTGTAGGCAAACGGTCCCTGAACTGCACAGTGCCCCCGTCAGGCCAGGGGTGGTACTGTTGGTGATGTCCAGCCTGGACCTGTGGATCAGTGGCTCCAGTACAGAGAGTTAGCTTCTTGACACGTTTTATGACTAAAAAGGGCCCATGACTTAAAAACACCCTGATAAAACGGAGGCAACCCACTTAATTTTAAGAATTTAGAATCAGTTAAAAACAGAGCAGTATCCAGCCCCAGGTTATTTAAACGTCTGAGAATGCAGCTGGCCACATTCCTCCATACCAAGTCTGTCGGACCAGACAGAAACTTTTGTAAAAACTGAATTCTAAAAGTGGCTGTTCTACTGGCCAGGTGAATGAGGCCCTGTCCCCCCTCCTCTCTAGATAAAAACAGCACTCCCTGTGGCACCCAGTGCAACCCATCCCAGAAAAATTCCACCATCTTTCTTTGAATTTGGGCTAGTAAGCCTGAGGGAGGGTCAACACATGCAAGACGGTGCCACAGTTGGGAGGCTACTAGATTATTTAAAACCAAAACTCTACCTCTATAGGACATTTGCGGCAGTGGCCATTTCCATATTTTAAGTTTACCTTCAACTTTTTCTGTGACGTTCTCCGAGTTCTTCTGGGCTACGGTTTCCTTCCCAAGAAAGACAACAAGGTACTTTAAACCATCTCTCTTCCAGGTCAAATTTTTTGGAAGAACTGGGAGACCGCCACGCCATTCACCGACAGCAAGGGCCTCGCTCTTTCTCAAGTTAACCCTCGCTTCCGATGTAGTTGTAAAGTCACTTAAATATTATAATACACTCCTTATAATACTTCAAATGTCCACATCTCTTTGGTTCCTAGTAAAAACAATGACATCATTAGCGTATGCAGATAAAACAACATTCTCATTAAAACCAGGTAAAACCAGACCTTGTAGGTTGGAGCGTATTTTGCTGAGGAGGGGTTCTAGGGAGAGTGCATAGAGCATCCCGGACAGAGCACAGCCCTGCCTGACGCCTCTACACTCTGTAAAAGGAGCACACAGACCGCCATTAAATTACAGCCCACTCTCAACCTTACTGTACAAAACTTTGAAGAAGAACCTAGAGGGAGCGTCCATCTCAGAGATGTTCTGAACTCGGGACCTGACTAATGCACCCTATACTTTGGTGTCCAGCAGGTTAGCTAAAGCTAGCTTTTTTTCTTTGAGGATTTCAATATATCCCCGTTCTCCAGATGACTCACTCATCTTTTCCAAATCCACTATAACAGTCTGCAAGTCCTTCATAGACCAAGTGATGTCCTGTGAGACATTGAGGGTGTGCTGCTGACATAGAAGTTGAATTTGAGTCTTTCCATGGTCCCACCACTGCCTAAGACTTCTAAAATCCCCCTTTGTCTGCCTAAAAACACCCCCAAAAATAACCCAAAACATCCTTAAACTTTCCGTCCAATGTTAAAACAGAGTTAAAATGCCAATGTGCGCTTTTTGGCTTAAAATATCTAATTAAAGCATGACATACAATCAAGGAATGATCACTAAAACCAGTGGGCAAAATTTTACACATTTTAAAAATGTTAAAATTATGCTTGAAAACATAAAAACGATCAAGTCTAGCTGAGGAGATCCTACTCTCTCTGAGGTGGGACCATGTGTACTGTCGGCAGTCTGCATGTGTCCTTCTCCACACGTCCACAAGGCCATGAGAAATGACCAGCTGCCTCAGTGCATGTTGAGAGGCTGGATGCGGCTCTGCATGGTTGCGATCTAACGTCGCATTTTCTGTACAATTAAAATCCCCACCCAAGAATAAATAATCCTCCGAGTTGCAACTATTTTATTCATCTGTTATTTTTTCTAAAAACAGCTTCCTCTCTGTACCATTGGTTGGAGCATAAACATTTGTAAAAAAACACATTAAATTGTTCAAACCGAGCTTTAATTAAAAGCAACCTCCCCATAATGACATGCTCGACCTCCATGGAAACTGGAGAGAAACTCCTAGGGAAGAGGAAGCCCACTCCTCCTCTGAAATTAGTGTTGTGGCTCAGGACTACCTCTCCTTCCCATTTCCTTCTCCAATCTACCTCTTTTTCAGCACAACTATGGGTCTCTTGTAAAAAAAGGACATCAATTTCTTTTGTTTTAAAAGTCTCATAAATGAGTGCCCTTTTTTTCGTCTCCCTTGCTCCATTAACATTACGACTTCCCATACTAAAAACGTCAGTCATGAGTAGGATATTTAAAACAAAATAAAAAAATAAAAGTAAGAAAAACATTAATTTAGTTAAAACACATCAGAGTTTCTACGCTCATTACTGTTCATCTGCCTTCTTGCTTTCAGCACCAGTTTCCTAAGTCTGTACATTTCTTGGTCTGTAATGCCAGCTTCAAGTCTGTTGTTAGCATAAAATCTGGCAGAAACATAAAATGCCGAAATGTTTGGGAAATATTCCTCAAGCTTAACTCCTTTTACATTTTTGGTGTCCTGAAGAAAGCACTTAATTCTCTCCGATGAATATATTTTCTTTTGCTGACTACAACTTAGCTTTTCTATGTGCAAGATGTCACTGTCATCTGAGAGACTTTCCTCTCCACTGTCACTGTCTGTCTGTGAGGTTTGTTTTTTCCCAGTCTGCCTGTCTTTCCCCAACCTGCTTGCCTTTGAATCACTGCTTTTGTTTTTAGCCTTTTTTTCTGCGTTTTGTTGCAGGCTTTGGCCTTCCTTCTGCTGCTTCCTCCTCCACCATCATCTCCTCTTCTTCTTTCCGTTCCGCCCATGAGCTGCCCTCATCTCGCCCCTGCATCTCACTGGCTTCACCTGCCTCACCTTCTACTGCTTACCCAGATTCAGCTGGTTTACCCTGTGATTCGCTAATCTCACTCACCTCTTTCATATTTTCCTCCCCACCACTTCCTCCTATTGTCTCTATAATTTCCGCACCCATCCCATTTTCTCCCACCTTTTTGTATGTTTCACTTAGTTTTTCCCTTCTGACCTCACTCTCCTTGCTGATCTCGCTCACCGCTTTCACATTCTTCTCCTCACCACTTCTTATTGTCTCTATATTTTCCTCACCCATCCCCTTTTCTTCCATTTTTTTGCATTTTTTAATTAGTTTTTCCACACTGACCTCACTCTCACCCACCTCCCCAATGTGCACTCCTACACTGTCCTCAGTGTCGCACACGGCAGCCCTGCTGACCGTCGTGCGCGGTGCGGCGATCGCCCCCCCGAAAACCGCAGCCGCGGAACCGAGCTCCGCAGAGATCCCAACCGGCGGAGCGGCGGAGGTCGCCCCTTCCCCCCCCGGGGCCAGGCGGAGCCGGCTCCCCGCGCCCCGGACAGGCCCTCACGGTGTGTCCCTCCACACCACAACCAAAGCATTTCATTACCGACGAGGAAGCAAAAATCACGAAATCATAATCATCTACTATAACATGAAAGCGGAGATTGAGCTCCGCATCCCGATTGTTAAGTATCATATATATGTATCTCCGGTGAGACACTACGTGTTTCATCAAAGGAGACTTAAACCCAGACAGGATATTTTTCATCGATGAGACGATTTTTCCATGTCTGGATAGCTCTCTACTGAGAAACTCGTTAGTAATAAAAGGAGGGACATTGGACAAAGTTATTCTTGTTGCCGGCTGCATCAGCGGCAGCACCTGCACAAACATTCCATTCACCGTGAGACCCGTCTCGACGACGCCGTTCACCTTCTCCACCTGGTCCAGGAAGAGGACCACGGCACTGTTCATCCGAGCAGCCGATTTCACGCTGCCATGCCCGACTACCTCTCCCACAGCCAGGCCGATGTCCTCCATGCTACACGGGAAACGGGCACCAACTTTGATGCCATGTTTCCTCGTGAGCTGAGCGAACTCGCCATTTACCATGGCATCCAAACAAGACGGCAGGCACGACCCCACACACAAAACCCCTAAACCCCCAGAAAACAAGTGTCAATAAAGTAACTATCACCAGTTCACTCTCATTAAATTATAATTCATTACAAACAAAAATAAATCAAGATTGAAACGCACACGCTCCTGACTCACTCACACAACTCGCTCCCAGCATGCACCAGAGAGAGAGAGAGAGAGAGAGAGAGAGAGAGAGAGAGAGGCACATGGACAAAATGGGGGAATATAGAGAGATTAAATAGAGTGAGAGGGGATTGGAGAATGGATAGACAGAAGGGAGTGTGAGGGAGGTAGAAAGAAGAGAGAAAGAATAAAGGGAGAGAGTGAATGGTAGAGAGAGAGAGGGGAAGAGAAAGGGATTGAGAGAGAGAGAGGGAGAGAGAGATAAAGAATGAAGGTACAGAGAGGGAGAAAGAGGATGAAAAAGAGAGAATCAGTGATATAGAGGGAAAGAGAAAAAGAGAGAATGGAGAGAGAAAGAATGAAGGTAGAGAGAGTGAATAAGAGGATGAAGGGAGAGAGAGAGAGAGAGCAAGAGAGAGAGAGAGAGAGAGAGAGAGACAGAGAGAGGGAGGGAGAGAGGAAGAGAGAGAGAGCGAGAGAGAGAGTGAGGGACAGATGAAGATGAAGGCGGTAAGGAGCTCTTGAAGCCGTGTGTGTCTTGTAAGGTCAGCCGGGGGCTAGGGAGAGGGGGAAAGGTCACCGCAAAGGTCGCCATGATTTATTAAATCACTGATCAGTCAGAACACACACACATGTGCAATCGTGCGCTTACACACATACACACGCACACACATACACACACACACACACACACACAAATGCAAGTGCATAGACGCACACGCACACACATGCAATCGCGCACACATACACAAACACACACACACGCACACACACAGGCATACGCACAAACGAACGTGCATAGCACACGCATACACAAACGTACAAACACACACACAGTGTGTACACACAAGCAAACACCCCCACACACACAAACACTTTCATTTTCACCCACGTTAATTTTCTACTTTTAGTCAATTTTTGAGGCCTATTTAGCAGCACAAGGCTAACAATGCCCCTTAATGACCTGTCTCTGTACTGTCTAACCCCAACCTGCTCCTTAATGACCTGTCTCTGTATTGTCTAACCCCTACCTGCTCCTTAATGACCTGTCTCTGTACTGTCTAACCCCTGCCTGCTCCTTAATGACCTGTCTCTGTACTGTCTAACCCCTACCTGCTCCATGACCTGTCTCTGTACTGTCTAACCCCTTCCTGCTCCTTAATGATCTGTCTCTGAAATCACTCAGAGTAACTTCTGATAAAAGCTAAAAAGACAGAATAATATAATCAAATTAAAAACACACAACTGTACATTTGCAAAACTTCTGTACGTGTCGGGGACACAAAATACGGTTCTGATGTGTGTGTTTGACGTGTGTGTGTGTTTCTGGAACGTGTTCAAAGAGAGAGTAAAGATAATGGGAGCGAGGAGAGGAGAGGAGAACTCATGAAATATGGAGGACGATGGAATAGAGGATGTGATTAACAACAGCAGCGACTAACCTAACACTCTGCTGTCAGATACACACATACACACACACCACACACACACACATACAGACACAGAGAGAGAGAGCAAGACACACACATACTTACAGAGGGAGACACACAGACACAGAGAGAAACACATATATACATTGAGACACAGAGAGAGAGAGTGAGAGAGAGAGTGAGAGAGAGAGAGAGAGAGAGAGAGAGAGAGAGAGAGGGAGAAAGGCAGACACACACATACACATACTGAGAGACACACACACATACAGACAGACACACACATATACATAGAAAGGGACACAGGCATACGCATACGGAGAGACACACAAACACACACACACAGACACACAGAGAGACACACATAGAGAGACAAACACACATACATACAGAGAAAGACAAAGAGAGAGAGAGAGAGAGAGAGAGAGAGAGAGAGAGACATACATATTGAGAGAGACACACACACACACAGACACACAAACATATACAGAGACACACACATACATAGACAGTGACAAACACACACACACACAAACACACAC
>NC_136939.1:24809017-24819017 GCF_949987615.1 Pollachius pollachius
GTCTCTCTCTCTCTATTTCTCTCTCTCTCTTTCGCTCTCTCTCTCTCTCTCACTCTCTCTCTCTCTCTCTCTCTCTCCCTCTCTCTCGCTCTCTCTCTCTCTCTCATTATTTATCCGTCATTCGTTCAGTCATTCAGTCATTCACTCAGTCATTCTCTCTTTTTGTCTTTCTTTCTTTCTTACTTCTTTCTGTCATTATTTCATTGGTCATTCATCCACTCATTCAGGCATTCATTCATACATTTATTTATTCAGCCATTCACTCATTATTTCTTTAGTTAAATATAGTTGTTCCTTGATTCTCTCTTTCATCCTTTCTTTCTCTCATTTGTTCATTATTGATTCATTCTATCTTCATTCCATCTTTCTCTTTCTATTTCTCCCTGTCTCACATGAACTTTAGTAAAAGCTTTTTCAAAATATTGTAATCACTTTTATCCCTACCTCTTAGAGACCGTCAAAACTTTCTCTCTCTCTATTCCTCCTCCTCCCTCCTCCTCATCTCTCCCCATTCTCTCCCCCCATATGTCCCCCATTCTCTCCCTCTCTTTCCCCATCTCTTTCCCATCTCTCCCCATTCTCTGCCCCATCTCTCCTGTATCTCTCCCCATTCTCTCCCCCCATATCTCCCCCATCCCTCACCCCTCTCCCCCATAGGCGCGGACTCCGCTGGGGACGCGTCCCCACCAGATTTCGTCAAGATTAATTTTGTACCCACCACTTGTAAAAAACAAAAAAAAAACTTGAGTTGAATTATTATGGATTATTACACAGGTCTTCTCAATGCCATGGAATGCTCCGTTCACTTGCATTGGCTCTTCACAACTTCCGGCGGTGAATTATATTTGATAATTCACCGTTGCTAAGTATAATTGACCGCTGACAAGGAAAACAATGGACTTTTTGCCTCTAATGACGTCTTTGGTAACACTCTCAAACTTTTCAACCCCAGCGTCTTCGGTTGCTAAGCGACGTCAATGTCTTTGGCTGACTATTTCTCTGCTGATCAGCAATACGAATGCTGGTAACAAATGAATTGTAAAAAGGCACACCATGTGAAGATTTTTTTTCGTTTTGGCAAGTAGCCGTGAAGCAATACACCTTCGCTGCACGTCGGTGTCCTGTTCGCCCTGCCGGGGCTTATTTTCCCGATAATGACCGGCGTTCTATACATTATCCCTTACTTATTACACGCTCTTCTCAATGCTGTAGACTGCTCCATTCACTTGCACGGGCCTTCCTAACGTTCAGCTGTCAATTATTTTTGTTTATTACACGGCTCTTCTCAATGCCGTGGAATGCTCACGTCCACCATATTTGACCGCTGTCAAGGAAAGTGTTTTTTTTTTGCCTCTGATTCACGTCATCTGTATCACTCCCAGTCCGGTAACTTCATCAACCCCAGCGTATTCGGTTGCTAAGCGACGTCAACGACTTTGGCGAACTATTTCTCTGCTGATCAACGCTACGAATGATAACAAATACATTGGAAAAAGACACACTGTGTGAAGTTTTTTTTTCGATTTGGCATGTACCCATTACTAATAATACCAACACTCTTTGGCTGGGATGATGAGGCATCAGACAATCAATTCATTTTAGACTGAATACATAGGTAAAAAGCACCAGAGCAGGTTGCTAGTACCATGGACAGTATCAGGACGATAACCTGTTGAACTAAATGGATGTGGTAGGCTACACCACGGGATGCATCTGCAGACCACTGCCACATAAATAAAGTTTAGACGCGATATTTATTGCTTAAGATTTGCTGGTACTGTGGCGAGGTCTTTTGTGTTTTTTGCACTCAAGTGGTCGGCTGTTTTAACTTGCAATTGATAGTCGGTGGAGTCAGTTTCTTGTTGACACAAAGTGACATTTGGTCATTCTTGCTTTGCTTGTATTCTGGAATAATTGTGGGGGGTAGTGAGTTTTGGTCAGAATGCCTGATGTAGGCTAGTTTTGATGGAATGCGTGTTGTGAATTGAGAACAGCCAGCTCATGATGTGATACAGCTTGACGACTTCTGTAGTGTTGTGTGTACCCACACGTTTGGCCCTTCTGAACTTAAACACGCAGTTGATTTCCTTTCCTAGCTCCTCTTGTTTATGTTGTTAGCTTAGCCATATCATGTCACGTTGTCAACATTGTATAAATGGAGCTGAACATAGTGGGTCATATGTCCGATGCTTTTTGGAAACGTTTTCTTCATAAAACGGGCCAGACAGATTTTGTATACATTTTATTCATTAGTAATTAGCTACATGGGTATGCCGTCTTTCAGAACCTTTCATTACCGGCACTAAAGAGAGAAAAGAGTGCATCCTCATTGTACCCAGCACTTCTGAAAATGCACTTCCGAATGCGTCTCTGTCGCCAGCACATTTCAAACCAAACTGATGCCCTTGTTCTCTCAACATCTCTCCCCCCTTTCCCTCCACTAGTCTCTGACTGTTGGGCCTGCACATTTCTATTTTGTGTGAGTGTTTGTGTGTGTGTGTGTGTGTGTGTGCATGTGAGTGTGTGTGCATGTTTGTGTACATGTGACCGTGGTTGTCTTTGTGTGTGTGTCTACCTTGTGCCTTTGTAGGTTTGTGCGCTTTCATGCCTGTGTGTGTACGTGTTTGTATATTTTTGTGTGTGGGATGACTTTGTCTATGAGCATGTATTTGTGGGTGGTTAAGTGTGTATGTGTGTGCATGTTTGTATAATTGTGAACGTGTGTGTGTGTGTGTGTGTCTTCAATGAGTTTGTCTTCATTTGAGTCTATCTTTTGTGGGTGTGCGTATGTGTCCGTGTGTGTGTGTATTTGTGTTATTGTGTTTGTGTGCATGTGTCCATGTGTGTATGTGTGTCCGTGTGAATGTATTTGTCCATGCATGTATGTGTTTATGTGTCTGTGTCTGTGTCTCCATGTCTGTGTGTCCGTCGGTATGTGTCAGTGTGTGTGTGTTTGTGTGTGGGTGTGTCTGTCTGTATCTGTGTGTGTGTGTGTGTGTGTGTGTGTGTATGTATGTATGTGTATGTTTGTGTGTGTTTGTGTCTCTGCTTGTGCGTGTGTGTCCATGTGTCCTTCCATGTGTGTGTGTGTGTGTGTGTGTGTGTGTGTGTGTGTGTGTGTGTGTGTGTGTGTATCCGTGGTGTGTGATGCCACAATCCCCTGAGGAGTCCGGCCTCCTGGTGATAGATACTAATGGCCCTGGGCAGGCCTCCGCGGAGCAGGGGGCTAGATTTGTCTGGTGACCCTCTCCCACTGCCTTCTCCGTGGGAGGGAGAGGCCAAGGACCAGGAGGCCCCAGTGGGGGGCTGGGGGTCCTTCAGCACTCATAACACTCAACACAAACACACGCGGCCCACTGTAAGCGAGACGATTGGCCTACCCACACACACACGCACACGCAATGTAATGTCACACGCACGCACAACCACACACACACATACAAACAGACAGACACACAATGTAATGTCAAACACACAAACACACACACACAGACGCACACACAATGTAATGTCACACGCACAAACACACACACACACATACAATGTAATGTCACACACACACATACGCAAAAACACACACACACACAATGTAATGTCACATCACACACATGGCTCACTGTAAGCGAGACGATTGCCCTAAACACACACACACACGCACACACACAGACGCACACACAAACACTCACACGCATAAACACACACACACACACACACACAAACATATACACACACACACAAACACATACACACATCACACAATGTAATGTCACACGCACGCACACACACACACACATACAAACAGACAGACACACAATGTAATGTCAAACACACAAACACACACACACAGACGCACACACAATGTAATGTCACACGCACAAACACACACACACACATACAATGTAATGTCACACACACACATACGCAAAAACACACACACACACAATGTAATGTCACATCACACACATGGCTCACTGTAAGCGAGACGATTGCCCTAAACACACACACACACGCACACACACAGACGCACACACAAACACTCACACGCATAAACACACACACACACACACAAACATATACACACACACACACAAACACATACACACATCACACAATGTAATGTCACAATGCTTCCTCTCTTCCGAATAATGACAAATTTATACTCCACCCGATTCAAGATTACCCAGCATGCTCTAGTTCACTGACATGTTGACCCCTGGTCCAGAGTTGACTCGTATGAGACTGGAAATCATCAAGGAGCGTTTTGTCACTCTGAAGATAAACTTTACCTCCAGACGGAAATTAGGGAATTATTTTTGAGTTTATGTCCGTCAAACATGTATCTTTTGTGTGTGTGTGCGTGTGTGTTTGTTTTTGTTTCCGTTGTGCGTGTGTGACAAGAAGAAGAAGAAGAAGAAGAAGAAGAAGAAGAAGAAGAAGAAGGAGAAGAAGAAGAAGAAGAAGAAGAAGAAGAAGAAGAAGAAGAAGAAGAAGGAGAAGAAGAAGAAGAAGAAGAAGAAGAAGAAGAAGAAGAAGAAGAAGAAGAAGAAGAAGGAGAAGAAGAAGAAGAAGATAAAGAAGACAAGCCTTGCTCGCAATCTCTTCTGTTCGCTTTAGAAAATATTCTTTTCTAAAGCGAAAAAATAAATAAAATTAATATTTATTTTTCTAAATTTTTTGTTCCATTTTTCTTAGAGGCTTGTCTCCTTTACACATTTTCCAATATTTCTACCGACACATTTGTTATTTCTCCTGTGACCTCAATGGAGGTCTCCTTTTTATACAATTTTTTCTGAATTTTTTGTTCCATTCATCAGACGTCATGGAGGCTAGTCTCCGTTTCCAATTGTAATCGATATCGGGGCTTTTTGGTATCAAGGTAAGGTCCCCACACAGCTCGACAACACACACTCCCGCTTTTCTCTCTACAGAACCAAGACACCGTTCTTCAACTCTGTAAAGACTTTCAAAATAGGGCCGAGAAAGATATGGGCTATTATTGGGTTCTTTTTTGTACGCCATTTTGCGACGGCACTTATCGCCCAAGGCTGAATCAATAATTGCCCAAAATGGTCGGTTAGTTTTTTTAAAGTGTCACTTCAAGCCAAGCTGCTCCTTTTAGAAAGGCAACCAAGCTATCCGTGGCTAACTCAAGATGCTTATAAACAAAGGAACCAAACGAAGTGGCTAACTCAAGGCTAGCTTAGGTACCAAGCTAACAGCGGCTATCCTTTTAGAAACTAACAAAGCTAAACGCGGCTATCTGTTTAGAAAGGAACCAAGCTAACTGTTTAGAATGGGACCAAGCTAACTGTTTAGAATGGGACCAAGCTAGCAGCGGGGTGGTGATGAGGACGAGGCTGGGTGGCTTAGGAGGGAGGTGGATGGTCCGGTGGGGGTGAGGGGGTAGCTCTGGATTATTGCTGGCGATGTTGTGAAACTAGCGATGCTAAAAGCTAGCAATGATGCAGAGCTAGCGGTAACTCAGCGCTTGCAGTAATTCAGAACTAGTGTTGATCCAGAGCTAGTGATGCTAAGAGCTAACGATACTGCAGAGCTAGCGTTTATTCTGAGAGCTAGCGGTAGCACAGAATTAGAAATGCTAAGGGATAGCGGTAACACAGGACTAGAAATGCTAAGGGCTAGCGGTAACACAGAACTAGAAATGCTATGAGCTAGCGGTAACACAGAACTGGCGATGCTAAGAGCTAGCGATAGCGCAGAACTAGCGATAATGCAGAGCTAGCGGTAACCCCTATGGGCTCTACAGTCCACCATCACGGCTGTGTGTCTCCGGTAATCGAGTCCAGCGAAGTGTGTGTTGGCCGCCCAGCGGGTGGGGGTCGTTCAGTGGTTGGGGGGGGGGGGGTGTCTGAGGCCATCAGTGGGACGTGTCTCCTCACCGAGGGGGGTTGCCAGTCCCTGTCAGGGTGGAGGAGACCCCCGCCCAAGAGACACCAGCGGGACTCTAACAACAACCCCCCTCCCCCTTCCTCCCACGTTCGACTTCCCCTACTCCCTCCCCCCTTCCCGTCTCTCCTCCTGCATTCCTTTCCTCACTTCCTTCCCATGTGTCCTCGCGTTCTTTCTTCCTAGCTCTCTCTCTCTCTCTCCCCCCTCTGTGTGTCCTCACCTTTTCCCTCCCTCTCCTGTCTCCTTCTCTGTCCATCTCTCGCCCTCGCTAATTTCTCTCTCTCTCCCTCTGCTCTCCTTCTCTGTCGATGTCCCTCTGTCCCTCACTCTCTCTCCTTCTCTCTCCCTCACTCCCTCTCTCTCCCTCTCTCCCTCCCTCCCCCTCTCTCTCCCATCCTCTCCCTCTCACCCTCCCCCCTCCCTCTATGTCTCTCTCTCCCTCTCTCTGTCTCCCTCCCTCCTTCTCTCTTGCTCTCCCTCTCTCTCTCTCTCTCTCTCTCTGCTGGTTGACCAGCGGGGCCCTTGGTGGGGGGGAGGTTGGGCCCTCGGGGCTGAGGGAGGGAGGGCGGGAGGGGGGGAGGAGCCTTGGCTCTAAGTGGCTTTAAGTGGCTCTCGCTGCTCGCCTCGCTCTAGCTGTCTTCTTCCCTACCTCGCTCGCCCCTCGCTCGCCCCCGGCCGCGAAGATACTTAGCAGCCAAGAGACCATGGGCCGGCTGCCCATGGTGTGTGTGTGTGTGTGTGTGTGTGTGTGTGTGTGTGTGTGTGTGTGTGTGGGTGTGTGTGTGTGTGTGTGTGGGTGTGTGTGTGTGTGGGTGTGTATGGGGGGTTTATGTGTGTGTGTATGTGAGTGTGTGTGTGTTTGTGTGTGTGTGTGTGTGTGGTTTCGGTTTGTGTGTGTGTGTGTGTGTGAGTGTGTTTGGCACTGGTGTTAGTGGTGTGTTTGTGTGTGTGTGTGTGTGTGTGTCTGTGCCTACGTGTGTGAGTGTGTGAGTCAGTGTGAGTGCGTGTGTGAGTGTTTGTGTCTGTGTGAGAGTGTGTGTATGATTCTGTGTGTTTATGTTTATGTTTCTGTGTGTGTGTGTGTGTGTGTGTGTTTGTGTGTGTGTCTGTATGGGTGTGTCTGCATGTACGTATGTGTGTGTGTGTTTGTGTGCCTGTGAGTGTGTCTGCATGTGTGTGTATATGAATACATAAGCCTATTTGGATCTGTATGTTAATTGTATCGCTTCAATATTCTATGAATGTGAGAGCCAACGAGAGATCGACACAGAGAGAGAGAGAGAGAGAGAGAGAGAGATCGACACAGAGAGAGAGAGAGAGAGAGAGAGCAATAGACAGAGAGAGAGAGAGATAGAGGGACATAAAGTGATTGCTGACTGCTTCTGTTTATGTTAATTGTGTTATTATGATTATAAGAGTGTGCATGTGTGTGTTTGTATGTGTGTGTGTGTGTGTGTGTGTGTGTGTGTGTGTGTGTGCCTTTGCATGTCTGTGTGTCTGTCTGTGTGCATGTATCGACACACACTTAAAAACACTGACCTTCTGAGATGACATTTTTAGCCAATCGATCGGGCCCAGGTGTGTACTGTGTTGGCCTCTCGGCGGCGCACAATAAAAACACAAAAACAACACAAAAACAATGGAGCCCTCATTGTCTGTTTCTGAAAGGAGACTAGAGACCACTACTCTTAGACTAAAACAATGAGTTTTGGTTTCACTTTCACTTCGGCCTTTTGACAATTGTGGGGTCAAATCATGAGAGAGAGAGAGAAATAGAGACACAGAGAGAGAGAAATAGAGACACAGAGAGAGAGAGAGAGAGAGAGAGAGAGAGGGAGAGGGAGAGGGTGAGAGAGACAGAAACAAAGACATAGAGAGGGGGAGAGGGAGAGGGTGAGAGGGGGAGAGAGCTGTTGATGTTTCGTCAAAGATATAAAGATGCAAAGTTTTAACTTAGAAGAGCAGCAGATATCTTCTGTTGTTATTAATTGTGGGTTTTTTTTACAACATATTTATTTGGTTGAAAAAAAAATACAAAAAACTGTCATGTTAATGAACAGCACCGATTTTTGGAACCTTATTTATCTACTCCACGATTGCATTTGAGCATAAATCCTTAACCATGCTAAATCATATCCATCCTTAAAGAAAATTGTGTTTTTTCCGATATATTACCAATAATGAATTTGACCGAAAAGAAAATGCAAATAACAATCACCATAAAGAACAGCAGAGATTTTCGGGATCTTATTTAATGTATTTACTCCGAAAACTATTGTATTTTAACATAAATCCTCAATTATGCTACATAATATCCATCCTTAAAGAAATTCAGAGTTTAACCGATGATGTTACCTGGAAGGCCCTAGAGGCAGGAAGATGAGCAGATCACAGATTCACTGATTAGGGCAAATATAGGATTTGATTTCTCTAAGTGGTGTTCAGAACTAGTTGGGAACTCACACGTGAATCCAAAGAGCATGTTTTTAACAGAGTGTGTGTGTGTGTGTGTGTGTGTGTGTGTGTGTGTGTGTGTGTGTGTGTGTGCATGTGTGTGTGTGTGTGTGTGTTTTTTGAAAGTTTAGTACATATGCCTGGCCTCCCATGTATTACAAAGTAAGATGCACTTGTTTTGGACACACATACACACACACACACACCCACCCCCCCACACACACACACACACACACAAACACACAAACACAAACACACACACATCACACCTGACTTCACACGCCAACACTTCTGTATCATAATAAGGATCACACACATGAACTCACATGCACCTCTGATTCCATTACACACACTCACACACACAGATACACACGCAGACACACACACACACTGAGGCGCACACAAACAAACACACACACACACACACACACACACACACACACCTCTCCAGTGTATGGGGCATCTCAAGCTGAGCAGCAAATTAGCAACAATTAGCCACGGTCGCCCAAACACACACGGAGGCATTGTTCTGTTCACGCTAACCGCTAACCGCTAAACACTAACTCAGGCCGTATCTCCATCTCCGGAGGGACCCGGGGGGGGTGGAAGGAGAGAGGGAGAGAGAGAGAGAGAGATGGAGACAGGGACCCCAGCTGACAGAAGGGGCCTTCAGGCCTTGCACCCCCTCCCTCCCACCCTCCCCCCCGACCTCTGAGGTTTCCACGGCGATGATCAACTTTCTCCTCTCTGCCTTAATCCTCTCCTCCACTCGCATCACTGGACACACACACACACACACACACACACACACACACACACACACACACGGGGCCCCTCTTCAGTCGTGGGCCAGATGTTCCTAGATGAAACAAGGGCAACAGCAGGTTTGGCCCCCAGTCATTTATTAGTGCGCACACACACGCACACAGACACACAAAGACACACACACACACACACACACACACAATGAACTAAAGTGTGCGCTAATTCGTTACAACCTGGTTGTCATTCCTTCGCCTCGAGCAAGTGTGTGTGTGTGTGTGTCCGTGTGTCCGTGTGTGTGTGTGTGTGTGGTGTCGCTGCCCAATTAGACAGGCAGGTATCATGGCTGTTAAGATTTGTGCAAGTGTGTGCGCGTGTGTGTGTGTGTGTCACCGCCTAATTAGACAGGCAGCAGGTATCATAGCTAATAAGATTTCTTGCAAGAACACCTTCCAGACGAGGCAGTGCTAATGAGTGAGCTTCTCCGCGGCTAAATGCTACGGGCTACAGCCTCCCCCAGCGCCTCCGTGCGGCCCAGGTCAGAGGCCCCCTAGTGGGCCACCAGCGGCCCGAAGCACCGACCGCACGGAGAACTCAATGTAGCGGTTCCTGTTAGCCTTGGAAGGCCTTACTAAATTTTGGTTAAATTATCGATATTTTGTAAGGAGAGGAAGAGGGAGAGAGAGAGGGAGAGAGAGAGAGAGAGAGAGAGAGAGAGAGAGAGAGAGAGAGAGAGAGCGAGAGAGACATCATCGTCATCAGGCTGAATTGCTGTCTTCCTAAACTGTTGTCACGGATTGTTTCATTTTATCTTTTAAATGTTGCAGCCAATGAAACAAAAAGGCAACACAAGGCGACACATTTGGTTTCAGAG
>NC_136939.1:24821517-24824017 GCF_949987615.1 Pollachius pollachius
ACGCCAGGTGAACCAGACGGCGGCTGAATGTTTACATGTTTTCCCTGGCTGCCGTGGTGACACCACGCCCCTTCCCTTACCCCCCAGAGATAAAGAGTTTTAGTTTTACTTCTACTTATAATTTGTTTAGAGAGAGAAATAGAGATAAAGATGAAGTTAGAGAGAGAGAGAGAGAGAGAGAGAGAGAGAGGGAGAAAACTGTACTTTACTGTCCCTCTCTCTGCCCCATCTCTCCCTCTGTCTCTCCCTCTCTCTCTCACCTTTTCTCTCTCTCCATCCCTCCCTCTCTCTCTCTCCCTCCTTTCCCTCAATCCCTTACGCCCCTCAATCTCTCCATCCCTCCCTCTCTCTCACTCCTACTCCTTCCCTCGGCCTCTCTCTCCCTCTCCCTCCCTCTCTCTTCGTAAAAAGCATTCCCCTCTCTCCCTCTCTCTCCCTCTCTCTCCCTTCTCCCCTCTCTCCCTTCATCCCGCTCCCTCTCTCCCCCCTCCCTCTCTCTTTAAAAGCCTTCCCCTTTCTCTTCCTCTCTCTCCCTCCTCATCTCCCTCTACCCCTCACTCTATCTCTCTCCCTCACCTCCCCTCCCACCCTCCCTCCCCCCCTTACCCCTTCCTACCTCCAATTAACTGCGTGGGCATTTTATCCTATGATTAGTGTCTTGGTTGTTTCCGTGGGAAGGCTCATTATCTATGCGTCCCGTTAGTGCGAGCCTTAACGAGGCCCTAACGAGTGGCCCAATCACGCGGGCTTTAGCCACAAAGGGCTAATTGCTGTGCTTCTCCGGGGAATGAGAGGAGAGGGAGAGAGAACTGTTTGGATTGTTGCTTTTAGTGTGGGAATTAAAGACACTCACTTATACAAACACACACACACACACACACACACACGTACATACATTTGTTCGCCCACATACGCACAAACATACACACACACACACACGTTCGCTCACATAAGCACAAACCCAGACACACACTCACACACTCAAACACACACACACACGTACATACACTTGTTCGCCCACATACGCACAAACACACACACACACACACTTTCGCTCACATAAGCACAAACCCAGACACACACTCACACACTCAAACACACACACACGTACGTACACTTGTTCGCCCACATACGCACAAAAACACACACACACACACGTTCGCTCACATAAGCACAAACCCAGACACACACTCACACACTCATACACTCACATGCACACAAACACATAATCACTCACACACACACTCAAAAACAGACACACACGCCATCACAATCACACTCGCTCAAACATACTCAAACACAGACACACACAGACACACACACTCGCTCACACACACACACACTCACAAACACACACATACACACACACACACTTGCTCGCTCACATACAGATAAATACACAATCATACACAAAGAGCAATACAGTGGTATGATAGTTTCATTGGTCATATTTGCGTGTGTTCATGAGTGTGTGTGTTTATGTGTGTTTGTGTGTGTGTATGTGTGTTCATGAGGGTTTCGGCGTGTGTTAAACCAAAAAGGCCCTCTTGTTTTCACACACACACACACACACAAACACACACATAGTTGCATTATCTCCCGAAATGGTATTAACATGCAAACAGTTTTTTGATCTTGAGTGCATGTGTGTCTGTGTGCGTCTATGGTTTTGTGTGTGTGAGTGTGCAATTGTGCATGTTGGTGTGTGTGTGGGAGTTAGCTCTTTGTTGGCATTCTCTCTGATTCTCTGCCAATATCATATCCATCTGTCTACCTGAAACACACACACCCACACACACACAAACACACACACACACACGTCATTTTGATTCTGAAATCGTGCAAATTGTGACGATTTTGAAATCTCAAGTGTTACAAATTGTTTTTTTCTTAATTTCCTTAATTACACAACAACTGTTCAACACATCAAACACATCAGACACAGAGAGAGAGAGCGAGAGAGAGAGAGAGAGAGGGAGAGAGAGAGAGACAGAGAGACAGAGAGACAGAGAGACAGAGAGGGACAGAGAAACAGACACACACATTCATATTGAGGTAATGACAGAAAACGTTATCCAGTAGCACATGTTGACCATTTAGTGGTGTAATGTTCAGATTTTAGTCATGTGTGTGTGTTTAAATACATGTGTGTCCCTAACAAACACACACTCTCTCTCTCTCTCTCTCTCTCTCTCTCTCTCTCTCTCTCTCTCTCTCTCTCTCTCTCTCTCTCTCTCTCTCACACCTAGTCTCTTCATCTTTCTCTCTATGTTGTTAGTCCGGTCTGAGAGAGCTCTCCAGATAGCAGTGCGTGTGTGTGTGTGTGTGTGTGTGTGTGTGTGTGTGTGTGTGTGTGTGTGTGTGTGTGTGTGTGCGATGATAAAGAGTGTTTGGATTCAGGATCAGTAGACCAGTGTGTGAACAGCACTTTATAAAGCACACAGATTACCAGGTCAGCAAACACACACATCCACACACACACAAACACACATACACCGAC
>NC_136939.1:24839217-24849217 GCF_949987615.1 Pollachius pollachius
ATGAGAGAGGGAGAGAGAGAGGGAGAGACAGAGAGAGACAGACATACCGAGAGACAGAGGGACAGAGAGAGAGAGCGAGAGAGAGAGAGAGAGAGTCAGAAAGAGAGAGAGGGAGACAGACAGACTTACAGACAGACAGACAGACAGACAGACAGACACACAGACAGACAGACAGACAGACAGACGTTTAGATGAAGAAAGCATTTCCTGGGTAGATCTTTTGTTAATATTAACATAGATTTGTTTTCTGACTTCAAGAACAGACTGTTTGTCTCAACAGTCGTTCTCGCGCTTGCCGTCATGCTGACACCAAAAAACCGTTGATCCTGTGGGATCTGGCCTCATCCCCACCTGAACATTAGCCGTTCCCATTGGTCGATGGAGACCACATCAGGTCTCAGTGTGTAGAGCAGCTCTGATGAAACCATTAACATCAGACAAAACTGCAAAGAGTTTAAAATAAAGTAAAATGGAAGGAGGAGCAGGTTTGTTCAAAGAGAGAGTCGGCTTTCAACATTTAGAACATTAAGATCTCCTCCCATCACCTCTCCTCTGTCTCACCTGTCCCCTCCTCCTCCCTCCCCTTTCCTCTCTCTATCATCCATCCATCCATGGTCTCTTCCCGCTCATCCTTTCCTCTCCTCTTTCCGACACATCCACGCCTGAGCTCCCCCCTCCTCCGTCCCTCCTCTTCTCCTATCCCCTCCCCTCTCTCTCCTCCCCTTTTTCCTCCTCCTCCCCTCCTCTCTCCTCTCCCCCTCCCCCCCTCCTCTCCACTCCTCCTCCTCTCCTCCTCTTTCCCTCTTTCCTCCTCCTCCTCTCCTCTCCTCCTCCCCTTTCCTCTCCTCTCCTCCCTCCCTCCCCCCTCCCTTCCTAAATAAGAGGCAGGTAGCGAGGGCAAGGTCATCCCCCCCTTCTCCCCCTCCTCTCCCCCCCTCCCCACCCAGTCAGCCGGGGGGGACGGGGGCCCTAATGGTGTCTGAAGGGCCCCACGGTCGGAGCATTACTGTCATCAGTTGGACCCCCAGAGCACAAAGACCCCGCACCGGTAATCACTATGCAAATGTACCCCCACCCCTCTATTCACCACGGCAACACACGCCCGCCCACCCCCCACACACACACACACACACACACCTGTGGCCTTGTCCGTCGACGTCGGGGCAGTAGCTCCGTCAGTCCGTCTGAGTGTGTGTGTCTGTGTGTCTTTGTGTGAGAGAAAGAGAGAGAAAGAGAGAGAGAGAGAGAGAGACACACACACAGATAGAGAGAGAGAGACAGTGTGTGTGTGTGTGTGTGTGTATGTGTTCGTGAGTGAGGTCAAGAGTTCCTGGTCATCGCCTATTAACCCTGACACAAAATTGCTCACTCCGCTTACAGTGAACGCACACAAACACACACACACACACACACACACACACACACAATTACACAGCTCTGCTGAAGGCATCACTCAGAAAAGGAGAGATTGTGTGTGTGTGTGTGTGTGTGTGTGTGTGTGTGTGTGTGTGTGTGTGTGTGTGTGTGTGTGTTTGTGTGGGTCTGATACATTCAGAAGCACAATTGGAACTGGGAAAAGGCAGTGAGTGACTAACCGAGAGAGAGAGAGATAGAGATACAGAGAGAGAGACACTGACAGAGAGAGAGAGAGAGAGAGAGAGAGAGACCCAGAGTCGGCTGCCAGGCGGCAATAGAGGTAGAGCGGAGGTTGCTAGCTCGACCCCGGCTCCTCCTAGCTAAGTGTCGCGTTGTCACTGAGCGAGACGCCTCACCCTGACAGCTTCTGACGAGCTGACTGTTGCTCTGAGGGGTCGGTGTGTGAATGTGAGTGTGAACGGTTGTAAGTCTTTTTAGATCAAAGTGATGGCAAAATGCCCTGAAGGTAACTGATTGGTCAACGAGCAACAGGTCTGCAGCCTCCCCCAGCCCCAGAGTCCAATCAGACTCAGACCAGGTGAGGCTGCTCAGACCACACCCCAGTTCTCCCTCTCTCTCCATTTTGTCTCCCTTTCTCTGTCCCATTTCTCCCTTTCTTTACCCTTTTTCTCCCCCATTTCTCAAAATGTTGTCCCTTTCTCTCCCCCATTTCTTTCCCTTTCGCTCCCCTAGTTTCATGTCCCCCCTATATTCTCTCTTGCTCTCTCTCTCTCTCTCTCTCTCTCTCTCTCTCTCTCTCTCTCTCTCTCTCTCACTGTGGATCATAGTAAGCGTACTTGACAGCTGGTTCAACCTGATTGGTTAACGAGCAAAAGGTGTGCAGCCTCCCCCAGCCCCAGAGTCCAATCAGTCGTGACTAGGTGAGGAGCCACAATATGAGGGTATATTCTTACCCCTCTTGCCCCCTGCATCCGTCAACGTACGGATCCCATTGACTTTGAACGGGGCGGAGACGCAATGCATTGTGGATCCATCCGTTGCGTTGGATCCGTCGGCTCCGTCAAGAAAGTTGAAAAAATGTTCAACTTTTCAGGCAGCGACGGATCCGTCATCCAATCAGATCGCGTATGCTCGGGCATGGCTGACGTATGCCTCTGCAAAGACTACTCCCCCATCCGTCAGTCTCGCCTTCCGTCGTCCGTTGACGGACGGTGCAGTGGGTAGACGTGTTAAACTGACTGTCTTAATACATACGTATTACTTGTGCAATAAAATAATGAAAAAATAAATGCTTTATTTTTTATATGAAATATTTTTCTGTTTAATCATAATACATTTTTAATTGTGTAATAAAGTAATAAAAAATATAGTATTATTTTTTTCCCAATTAATTGAATCTGTATTGTTTCTCCATCATCAATCTGTTTCAATGCGACGCCAACTGCGTTCCTCCCTCCACACAGGGACGCCAGAAGGCCGCCATCTTCTTTTTTCTCCGGCTCTCAGGAAACCGGTTCAGACTGGTGTGACCTCCGTTTCTCCAAGAACGTCTTTCTCTCATTGAGTCGATTTGTAAAGGGCGGGAAAACCGGGCAACGGAGTTTTAACGTTTTTTTTCGTCTATTTGCGACTCTTAGCTTAATTTAAAAAAAAACTCACAAAAAAAGGTGAATTTAAAAGAAGAAGAAAAAAATAATTAGTATTTTTTTTATTCTGTTTGCTGAGTCTTTTTTTCTTTCCTCGTCCGTGATTGGTTGGATTATCTATAGCGGAGAGGACACAATTAGCATAGGGAGGAATCAAGGTCAGCACCTCTTCATTCAGGGTGAGGGTGAGGGATGGGGGAAGGGAGAGGGGAGGGAGGGGATGGGTGGTTTGAGGGGGATGGCGTCGTCGTGGTAATTCACGATTTTGACTTCGCCGTGGAAACTAAATTTACTCGGAGTGGAGAAAGGAAAAACATCTTTCGGCACGGAAGTCACAAAGTGTGTGTGTGTGATTGTGCGTGTGTGTCTGTTTGAGAGTCTGTGTGTGTATGTGTCTGTGCGTGTGTGTGTGGGGGGGTATGTGTTTGTGCATTTGTGTGTGTGTATATGTGTCTGTGTGTGTGTGTTAGTGTGTGTGTGTGTATATGTTTGCGCGTGTGAGTGTCTGTGTGTGAGAGTGTGTATGTCTGTGAGAGATAGAAGATGTCACTATACCACACGCTCACACACACATACAGAGTTAGGGCCGTGAATGCTTTTCATTTGATAAGGGATAGAGAGAGGAGGGAGAGGTGATGGAGAGAAGGATGGAGAGAGGGAGGGTGGGGGGGAGGGAGAGGGAGAGAGGAGGGAGGGAGGGGAAGAAGGAAGGTAAGGTCGGAGAGAGGGGAGGAAAGATGGAGGGAGGGAGGGAGGGAGAAAGAGAAGAATGGAGAGGGAGGGATGGGGTCCCTATTCAACTCGCAGGGATTTAAGGTAAATATGTCCAGTAATTATATATCTCTGGCTTAATTATGAGTCTACACACACACACACAAAGACAGAGAGACAGAGAGAGAGAGAGATCGGCCATAGCAGCCTACAAATTAAAGGTCTGAACTAAACAGATACTGAAAGGCAGAGTGGCTAACAGTCAAACAGACGCACACACACATATACACACATACACAAACATACACACATGGGCGTAATTTCCACTGAGGAAATGTCCCCTCCTCTTTTCAAAATCCCGTTTGTGTCCCCCCCACCTTTTTAACCACAAAAACGTGCTTATTTACTGTTTGGCCAGCCGTCAGATTCTGGCTGAGAATGTGAATTGAGCTGCTGATTGTAAGGCCCTGATATACATATAAAATAAAAAAATAAATTGCCACAGACGAGTAGCTGACACGGACAGCCTGCCTACGCGGTTCGGTATAGTACACTTTGGCATCTGTGGTCTCGGAGGTGTTCCACCACG
Source organism: Pollachius pollachius (assembly GCF_949987615.1). NCBI lineage: Eukaryota > Metazoa > Chordata > Actinopteri > Gadiformes > Gadidae > Pollachius > Pollachius pollachius. The sequence goes on from NC_136939.1 coordinate 24,843,541, forward strand.
CATGCGCACTTGAAAAATTGCTCACTGAATGAAGAGGCTTCGCAGGGTTTTTCATAACAACGAAACGCCAACAGCAGTTCAATTTAATGTATTTCTTTGGAGCGGGGATGAAAAGAAAGAAAGGACATGTGAGTTGGTTGATTATGGATTGTAAAACAACATGATTTTTCTGTTAACTTATGTAACTTGAAAACGAGTCCACCTTTAACCGCAGCAAGTATCCGTCAACAATGTATGACAAGCAGAGTCTCTCTCGCTGCTAGTTTACTTTAACGTTACTTTACTTTTACTTTAACGACTCACACACCACGGGCTCAATAGGATAACTCGACTCTGCTTTTATAGGGTGACTCTGCTTTTTTTTGTGTAGGTTAATCTATGTGATTCTGAGCTGAGTGAGTTTTGTTTAGTTCAGATAATCAGCCTATGTACTCCATGTAGCCTAATCCATTGCATGTTCTACTTGAATATGTGGTTCAGTTTATTGTTCGACTAGAGCAAACACTTTAATGTGGTGTTTTGAGTTGTGCTGGGGTTAGGTTGTTGCTCTCTGTTGTTGGAGAAAAGGCACATTAAAGTACAATCCTTAAAATAACAATTGTAGCCTTGACTGTCTGTTCTGTTCGATTGTATACAGTCAGGTGTGTTAACTTGAGGCACTGTGAAATAGCATTAAAGCTCCATGCCTACTGCGTTTTCTCACACTGGTCTACTTTATATAAAACACTGCAGTTCAGTTCCACAGAGGGCACGTTTTCACCACAACCAAAAGATCAAATACTAAATACTGTACCTTGCAGTACTGTACATTACAGTGCAGTAAATACAGTTTGAGCAAAAATAAAACAAAAATAAACCCTACTGTACTGTTAACACAGAAAAACATGGCAATTGTGCATGGGTGGGATTATGGATCCTGCCGTCTGTTGGGGTCTGGCCATAGGATCTCATCAACACCACAAGCAATGTTTTCTCCCGCTAAGCATCGGGAGGAATATTGCCTTGTGTGCTCAATCCATCCATGGATTGACCCTAAATCGATGTCTCCGCAGGCCTGTTCCATTGCCTGCAGAAGAGGCATGCGAGCATGTGGTTGGCGGTCATATATGCGCCATCTCCAAGCCGAAAAAAATTCTTCTATGGGGTTTAGAAATGGTGTGTAAGGGTGCAAGTATAGGACTTCAAATTGATGATGGTTGGTGAACCAGTTGCGGACCAGAGCAGCCCGATGGAAACTAACATTATTCCAGACAACAACGAAACCTGGGCTGCTCTGGTCTGTCCAGTACAGCTGCATCGTGAAGTGCATCCAGAAATGTTATTATATGTTCAATATTGAAGGGACCTAGTTTTGTTTGATGGTGAGGTAGCCCTTGACGGCTTATGGCAGCACACAATGAGATATTTCCCCCTCGCTGCCCCGGGACTTGCACAATTGCCCTTTGGCCAATTATGTTACGACCCCGTCGTCTTGTTTTGTTTTGTCCTTTGACCCTGACACTGTTCCTCTCAAATGGGACCCTGTACAATTGCTTCATGGTAATTTGGTGCTTTACCAAGATGCGTCTGATAGTGGAAATGCTTACTCGCTCTATGTTATTGAATACTTCTCTATCTGCAAGTATTTGTTGCTGAAGCTGGTTGAGACGGATTGTATTGTTTGCTCTGAGCAGGTCCACAATGGCAGGTTCCTGCTGTTGGGTGAACAGGCGTTGGCGTCCGCCCCAAGAAGGTCTTCTAGTCATTCTATAGAAAAAAGCAACCACAAAATGTTACTGTATTGGTTTGGTTCTTTTTTACAGAACTGCATATGCTGTACTTTACTGTATATACCATAGAAAGTACTGAAACATCTCAATGTAGGTAATCACAGTATGCCACAAAACTACCACTTTCGTTCAAAAAGGAGCATTAGCCACCCTGCAATACAGTACATGTGATATGGTACAGTACTGCAAATACTCTAGATACAGTCTGAGTAGAGTAGAAAGTAGAGAGTTGAAGACATCCCTGTTTTCCAGGCGGAATGTCCTTATGATGGATGAAACTGTGAAACGGCTTAGAGTAGGGTGGACTCACTGCCCAGCTTCCGTCATAGTCAGACCATGGTTTGTGACATGGTCCAGCAAAGTTGCTCTTATGTCGTCGGAAATAATGTTCCGTGCACGGCCTCTTCCACCATGTCCTCCTCTATGTCTCTGTCCTCCTCTTCCTCCTCTACCTCTGCCTCTTGCTCTTCCTGCATCCATGATTGCAAAGTTCTCAAAATGGCTTAACTGAGGCTTTTTATTCTGTAGCTGGCTGATTGGTGTTCAGTTTTGGAAGAAAGTGTTTTCAGGTGTGAATGTAAGTATTTTCAATTAACCAATGTGTTTAAGATTTTGAATAGATGTGTTTTCCCAATGGTACAATGAGATGTCATTTTTGAATCAAGTGTCTTATGTATGAAATAGTGTGTAGTGGGCAGGAGCAAGTGTGTTGCAGAAAGGAGCAAGTGTGTTGCACAATTGCAACTAAAGTGCAAAGCTGCGCTTTTGTTTAAGGAATGGTTACATGTGTTTAAGGTATAGAAACAAAAACTTCAAGTTGTGTTACTTTGGTCTAAGCATGTGTCTATAGTGTTCAAGCAGTTGAAAAAAACTGTAAGAGATGTTCTTTATATTAAAGGTTTGATTCATTTTGATTATGCATATTTATTCTGGCAGAATTTAGCATGATGACCAATTTAATTATTTCCTGGATTTTGTATTGGTTACCGTAGTCCCTAAATGTATGTAGAAATGCAGAAAATGGTATTCACATCGCCATTTTTCTTCTGGGGGAGTAGCCCCAGACGCCCCGGGTTATTGTGTCCCCCCCACTTCTCAAACCAAAGTTACGCCCTTGCATACACACACACACACACATAGCCACACAAGAGGTCCAGATGTGTGTGCGTTTGTGCATGTGTGCGTTTGTAGAACACATGTTATCCTTGTCGCAGCAAACATAAATCAATGGAGTAATCCGCTCACTGGTTTAGAGAAGGACCTGAGAATCACTTTTAACACATCGATCAATAGTGCAAGGAATAGGTGTCCTCAGCCTCCCCCTGGCTCCTTGTGTGTGTGTGTGTGTGTGTGTGTGTGTGTGTGTGTGTGTGTGTGTGTGTGTGTGTGTGTGTGTGTGCATGTGTGTGTGCGATCTTATGTTTGTGTATGTGGGCGTGTGTGTTTGTTGTGCGTGCCAGTATACATGTGTGTGTATTCCTATATGTGTGTGTGTGCGTGCTTGTGTTTTTGCCTATGTCAGTGCATGAGTGTTTGTGTGTGCGTGCATATGCGTATGTGTGTTCCTGCATGTGTGTGTGTATGCGTGGGTGTGTTCCTGCATGTTCGTGTGTGTGTGTGTGTCTTTGTGCGGTTGTTTGTGTGTGTGTGCGTGTGTGCGTGCGTGCGTGCGTGCGTGTGTTTTAGTTTGTGTGTGTGTGTGTGTGTGTGTGTGTGTGTGTGTGTGTGTGTGTGTGTGTGTGTGTTCTTTAGGGTTTACAATGGACAGATGCAGACTAATGGTTCTTGGCTACTCTCTCTGCAAGGACACACACACACACACACACACACACCTCAGTCATTCTCGAGTCCAGCCCGTCCCGTACCTTAACCAATCAGATGGTTACTACCCATCTGCTCCGCGATTGGCTGATTCATCTCTGTTCCTGCGTGCCTTTACGAGCACATGTGTGTGTGTGTGTGTGTGTGTGTGCGTGTGCGTGTTTCTGTGTGTGTGTGTTCCAGTAGATTTTTAGGAATTTGCTTGCACAGCTCTTCCGATCGTAGTTATGGGTCCATCGCCGGATACTTTGATTTTTATCGGCCTTGATTGTGAGACCCTCTTGAAGAAATGCTAAGCTAAGCTGTTTATCTAAAATCTTTTGTCCGACTTTAAAGGGTCAGTACGCCCTTTTCACCCAGCGGCCATATTGGTTCGTTTGGTTGTGGAACGTTCTAGAATTTTCGGAATCCTCGAAGCGCTCAGAATGTATTTCTATTGAGTTTCCGTGGTTTCCCGCCAAAAGATTTTAGAAGGTACCGCCATCCGAACAAAACAAAAGGGCCGCCGGGCAAAGCAGACCCTCCGCAGACTAGAGCAGGTCTGACCGGAAGTGAGGTAAAAGGACGAAAGTGAATCTTCGTATAATTCGGTCAAAATGGAAAAAAAATACGATATGCGATACAAATGGTCAAGGGTGTAGATTTGCGTGGGGGCCTAAAGACGTGTCCTCACCAATGTCAAATGATGACTGAAATGTCCCCACCAATATTCAGGTTGAAACTAAAGAAAAGCGCCTCATGCGGTAGTCAAAGGGTTAAATTCCCACTTCGGTACCGCCTCCCAAAATACGTCTTTGCGACAGATCTGTTTTTTGATTGGCCTAGCTCTCTGTATGCTGTTGATTCAAAGCTGGTGGCTCACTTCACTTGGTCCATTCGAAGATGTCAGGCCAGAAAAGAAAGGCGGACATCAGAAGCTATTTCAAGAAACAAAGTGTAAGCCATAATATTATGCGCTAGTTCAAGGCATAGAGATGCTAGAAACTTTGTATTTTGGTATAAATTTAGTTGACAGTGCTACGTGTAGCCTATATCATTATATGAAGGACGTTCAAATGAACCAAATAGCCTATGAGCTAGGTCAGCTATATCGCGCTAGCAGATTTGTGTACCATGACAACGGTAACTAAGGAAAAGGAGAGGCATGCATTTAACCAGCAATGCCATAACCGCTTGCTGAAATGAATAAAATTGACGAGGATGTCAGTGAAAACAAATGCATTTCTATGGGTTCGGCGTTCTAGAGAGAACATGAATGCAAAATCGTTTTCTCACTAATTGTAATCGATTTGTTACATTGTCAAGTGACAGAAGAAGCAAGCCAGCCGTCCCCTTTATCAGACAACGGTGGTGTGGCAGGGTCATAGCAGCAACTTAAATAATGACATGGTGGTTCATTTCATTGCAAGTGTTAGTTAGTTGTAATATTAAAAGTAGACCTAGATAATACTACTGGTCTTATTCGAGATTTGAGTCATGCTGTGTCAATGCTCATTGCATCTATATTTTATTCATCAGGTTTATTTATCAGACAATGCTGCCATTTTACAGAATTATAAGCATGTGTAGTAAGATGACTCTGTTCTTCCCTTTCACTAGAGCAATCAAAGGTGTCTTTGTATTTTCTGCATTCCTTTTCTTCTGATTTTCATTTAATAATAATAATAATAATTGATCAGTTTTTTATAGCGCTTTTCTAAATACTCAAGGACGCTTTACAAATAAGAAAGGAATGCATACAGACAGTACTCAAACAAAAGGGAAAAAATAAACAACACCACAACAATAGGCAACACGTTAAGAGAGCGGGAGAGAGTGGAAGATGGCGGAGGACGATTTGTCAAATGTTGTAGGTGGTCCTGAAGAGATAAGTTTTAAGTTTACTCTTGAATGAACAGAGTGTATCAGAGTTTCGGATGGCCAGAGGGAGGGAAAAAAATGTTTAAAATAATGCACTACAATATATAATTCATTTTCTTTGGTACTCAGTACGGGTTTTGTGTGCGTCTGTATATTCCCATATTGAAACTTTAAGACAATACTCAGTTTTGTGTTTTATGTTTAAGTCTCTTTGGAGTTTGACTGAT
>NC_136939.1:24853557-24876057 GCF_949987615.1 Pollachius pollachius
ACACACATACAGGTTTATGTGGTTCAGGTACCTTTTCCCCAAACCAGCCCGGTGGTGGTTTAGATGGACTCCCCTTTCCTGAGGTCCTAGAGCTATGGGGTTTGGATTGAAACATTGCAAAAAATCTAGAAAAAAATCAGGTCACTTTAGATCTCATACACACCCTGCACAACTCCCTACAACCTCTTACACACCAACCTGACCCTATTGTGGTTTAAGCGGACACTTATCCATCTGACATGTATGTGGCTTAAAGGGTACAAGAAAACACTATTGGGACTTTAAAATGCTAATGATGTCACTACTCATTAACATAAACACACATACATGACAACATACAGCATTACTGGAACAGTCACTTTATTTAGAAAAAAGTGCTCTTTAAGTACTTTTAATACTAAAGTACAAACATTAAAACACTGAAAATATGACACTAGCCAACAGCCCGTCACAAATAAAGTGCCATGAATTGGAATGACTTAAATTAAGTCTTATTACAAAAAAACATTAAAAGCTACAGTATAATTAACCACAACAATTATACAACAGTATAATTAACCACAAAACAGACAGATAAAGAAACAGTGATTCTAACCCCCAAACATATAAATAAAAGATCATGAACTAGACAAGAATTGATATCCGAGAGAGAGAGAGAGAGAGAGAGAGAGAGAGAGAGAGAGAGAGAGAGAGAGAGAGAGAGAGAGAGAGAGAGAGAGAGAGAGAGAGAGAGAGACCGTGAGAGAGAGAGAGAGAGAGACCGTGAGAGAGCGCGAGAGAGAGAGAGAGATTATTTTGAAAAAAGTGCTCTTTAAGTACTTTCAATACTAAAGTACAAACATTGAAAATATGACACTAGCCAACAGCCCGTCACAAATAAAATGCCATGAATTTGAATGACTTAAATTAAGTCTCATTACAAAAACACCTTAAAAGTTACAGTATAATTCACCACAAAAATTATACAACAGTATAATTAACCACAAAACAAAATAAGTAGTTTATAGAACATAGTGATTCTAACCCCCTAATATCTCATAAATAAAAGATCACTGATCGTTGCCTGTTGGCTTAGGAACCTGCCTCTTTGCAATTACTCCACGGTTTCTCACAAAGTCCCTTATGTTCTGGACTGTTCTGTGTTTCAATGCAGGACCTTCTACCTCCTTACAGTGACTGCACTCATTTTTGGAAGCCAGTTTTCCTTCCTGTACTAGATCTTTGAAATGCCGCATCACTGCAGCGACCTCAACCTTCGACCACATTTTCTTTGGAGCTCTTCTAGACCCATGTTCTTTGCCAGAATCTTTTCCTGGAAAATATGCAAAGTAGAAAATAAATCACACAAACTGGCCAACATATTTAGTTTTCAATTTGAGTTCAACCATTGCCACTGAATGACAAGAAGAAATGGTTTACCAGTTTCTGTGATGACAATTATTTATAACATATTATATAAATAATATTATTTTATATAAGGTTTTCAGTTGACTGCTCACTTGAATTACATACTTTTACAAAATGGTTGACAAACTCTTTGCTGTTCGGTCAGTTTAAAAAGTAACTACATTTACTTCCACATTAGATAAACAGTATAGCAACTTTTTCTTCTATATATTTAGTTTTGTACAACATGTTCTCTTTTTTAACACTGTATAGTCTATCGGTTGTGTCCTGTGTCTTTTCATCCTCCAACCCTAACCCTTCAGATCTGTTTGCTTGCTTTCTGAACAACCTAACACCATAGGCTGATAATCAACACTGCTTGAAAAGTGATTAATACACTGAGGATCATGTTTTAGACCCTCAAACCCAACCTCTCCCTCCATCCTGGAGACCGGAGGCCTGGGATGCTGCCTTGACTGGCCGAGGTGTCAGTGGACATGGCACTTTTAAAGCACTAATGGTGCTTTGTATTCAAATTTGGCCTACCTTCAGAGGGAGGGGCAGGCTCACTCACTGTGGAGGACAATAATGGCACTACTTCTGCTAAACACATAAAAAAGAAAAAAACATGAACATTTTTATCAACAGAAACACAACCAGAAGTGAGATGACTCAGAGGTGAAGTTACCTACCAATATATCCAATGTCATGGAGCTGCTCTGTGATTGTAGAGCCCGATGCAGTCTCCACAGGCTCGCTAGTCACACACTCCGATGGCATGTCTGCGGTGTCACTGCCATCAGATTCGCTCCCACCGCCATTGGCCTCAGTATCACTTAAAACCAATTTATCTGGGTAAAATAATTAGAGAAACTCACTTGACTACTTTGACATTAAAAAAACAAGAACTTCATATTGGCTATAAATAGTATCTTTTTGTTAATATATAGGAGTGTTATTTAAGTGGTATAGCTAGTGGAATGGATATCAGGACATCAGGGGCTCTGTTGTTTTTGATTAGTTTGCTTGGACATATTCATTTTATTACACAATATAATATCACAATGAATTTCTACTGAAACTTGATTACCCACAATGCTGCCCAGTACTACTTAGGGCTTTTGATTATTGTATTTCTGAACAGTAGACATGAAAATGAAATCTATAGGAAGTCTGAATGCCTTTGACATAATAAAAATAAACGCTACACGTCCCAAATTCTACATGTCCTAATTTCGGTACAAACCTTCAATTTCAATCTCATCCAGGGATTTCCCCTGCATGCCGGAAAGATGTCCTTTCTCCATTGACAGAAGCAGTTTGGAAATCTTGGCCAGTTGTGTTGTGGGAACTGGTAATCTGTAGAAATCGCGGTGAACACGGATGTCGTGACCCAAGAAATCTGCAACCTGATCCAGTTCATTGTTTTTTAAGTTGAGGACTTGGGACAGTGTGGCGATATGTTTCCTGAGTTGTGTTGACCTGAGGTGCTCCGGGTGCTTTGCTCCACACTGGCTTGCATGAACACGCAGACAGTCCTGTCCTCTGTAGTGGCTCATTGCTTTGGGTCTTGCAAAAAGGAAGATGTTTGTTGCACAAACACCAGATTCAGTTCTGGTACTTGCAAGTAGTGATAGCGCATCCACCATGCTCGGTGTGAGCAGAACTGCAACCTTTCTGCCCCTTTTTCCCTTAATTTCGACACGGCAGAAATAGTTGCAGAGCCTCTGTTCAGTCTTTGACAACCCCATGGCAACATCTTCATGAAGCTTTGAGGTGTCCCTTTCAAGAAAACTTTTAAGGCGTATTTTTGAAACCTCCCCAGCACGTCTCCGATTAAACACAATGATTTGTGCAAGTGTAACTTTTGCAAGTTGAGCATAGTTCTGGGAGGTTGCCACCTCTTTCAAGTTGCAAAAGGCTTCTTCTGCAGATCTTTCAAGGTACCGTTGAAGAATCTGGACATCTTCAGTGAAGGGTAATGTGGATGGCTTGTTGTACTTGGCATCACTCAGTGTGTTAAGTGCACCGTTTGAAACCAACTCTGACCACTTGGAAGTGTACAACTTCTTGAAAATGTCAGTGGACCTGATCTGATCTTCATCTTCTGCCATGAGTGCTCTACAATGAATAATGTCACTGATTTTATGTAGCGAATGTCCCAGTTTCAGTGCAAGGCTTGGTGTTAGGAATGAGTGTTTCTCTTCGTCAAAACCAGACACTTTCTTTACTGCTCGCACAACTTTCTGGAAGTTAGCAGGTTTAACAGCCTCCTCCATGTTATGTATGGAGAATTCTGTGCGCAGACACAACAACAAACGCCCCACTTCACGGAGCTTCTGACGAATGTACTCATACTTTGTAGGGTCTTGTCGATGTTTGTTGTAGAGTGACTGTGCAAACTGAACAATCGAGAGGTCATTTCGCACAATTAAGGCAACCTCATCCTGCTTCATGACACCAAGGAGCTTCCACACTCCACTTGAGATCTGCTGACAGGATGCAGACTCTTGTGCTGCAGCCAGACCAAGTACTTTGGTTCTACCAGGTTCTTCATCCAAACCTTCTGGTTTACAGGGGCATCTGCGGACATGTCTCCAAAGGTCCTTGCGAATGTACATACCTTGACAGTAGATGCAGTGAATAAACTTTCCTGCCATTATGCTAGCCTTCGGTTGTCGTTTCACTTTCAGTGGTCCTTCTCCAGCCTGTAAAACTGCCGTATTATGTTTAAAATTTCCCTTGTTCCTAATTTTTTCTAAAAGGATCTTTCGCTCATTCGATTTTTCAGGGAGGGAAAACACATGAACTAGTTCAGCATGTGTCCTGTGCGTTTTCAAGTGATGGGAGATTTTACTCTGTGGCTTACCACAAACGTAACAGTAATTTTTTCTAGTCGTATTCTGAGATGTTACTTCTTGTCCGTGTCGTCCAGCTTCAGCTTCCGGCTTTTCCTCTGACGGGTTTGAATGTCCTGACTCAGATGCAACAGCAGCACTGGGAACCATGGGCACATCTTGGACACTGGTGTCTGATCTAGATGCTCCAACATCAGGCATTACTGGTTTAACTTTCGACTGAGGCATGAAGTCTAAGCTTGAATCTGGATCTTCGCCATCATCCTCATCTGACTCTGAGTCAGGTATGTATTCCTCATCGGATATTTGGTTAGTTTCAGATTCCATGTCCTGGTCTGAAAGCAGTCCATCTCTAGAAAACTGCTCCTGAAATGGGGAGAAAGCAAATTATATTATGTGCTGGACACTTAGAGACAGTTTAAGGCTTCAACAAACCTTAAATGGATACTCACCTGGTCTTTTGTATTTTGTCTGAGGCAGGATTTATGCCAGACCCTTAAACAAACTTTAAGGACACACAATTAGAAACATACATTTTAACATTGCAGGTCTATTTAAGTAGTTCTCCATTCATAGTACTGAAGTGATCTAGGATACACAAAAGGCATTTTTTTTTTACTATTTAAAAGATACTTGATTAATGTTAATTCACATCAAAGTGGAATGCAAAGAATGATTCAGATAATCCTCAACCTCATGACACCAACACAGATGTCCGTGTCAATGAGGCAAAATAAAATATCTTTAAGTAATCTGAACGATATGTCATACTCGGCAATCAATCTCCCACCGATAAAGTGAGGCATCAGTGTCCAATTAATCATCATGTCACATTTTCGCTCAATGTAAAAAGGTGAAAATAGTTGGTATAATAGCCAATGCTGTGGATAGAGCTACATTTTTCATGCTTTCTTTATAAAGTTATTCATCAAACATTAGAACAGAACGCCTACTATATCCACCTACTGCCACTACTTTGAAACACACTGTACCAATTTACTAAATATCTCACCTGTGCATTGATGACCAATCCACTTGAAGGAGGCAATTGGTCCCAAACACTGAACACACTTGTCCAAGGATGACAAGGTAGTGCACACCAGGCGATGTTTTTGACACTGTTGGCAAAATTGTATGGTTAGATTTGCACCAGAGATTGAGCAGCTAGACATTTCACATTGACATGTTTGTATCTACTAAGTCTGAAAATCATGAATTGTATAAAAAAATTAACACACAAACAACATGCATATCTAAGCTTTGTGAACCAGGTCAAGATGACAAAAATACAAAAAGCATACATCTTAAATATAAATGGCCTATACATGTCCAGTTGTGGAATGTTAGAAGACCTGAGATGGAATAAGTTGCCATTGTGGTGCGTATTTAAAGAAATATATGGCTTATCCCATACATAAAGGGTAATGTCAATGCCAGACCAACCACTTGTAAACAGAGAAAATACTCAGAAAGCAGGTCAGTGTGTACCGTCTTCTTGTGGCAGACACCTATATGTTTTCTACAAGATAGCGAGTCAACTAGCCAAAAACGACCGCCATTATTCTTTTTACCTAAATTAAGCTACAGAAAATACAAATATTCTTTCAAAGTAAAAAGTGCCCAAAACCTCACCACAAAGTCCAATACATGTTTCAACCTAATATACATTTTCAACCTTGTGAAATGGAAGCACTGAACTCGTCTTAATCGGGTCGTTCACCACATCAACAGTCTGGTTATTCTCAGTCACCATCTGTAGCAGCTAAACCAAAGGATCAATCAATACAAATATACTGGGAATGTACCACTAGAGGATATTTGGCCCTTCAGTAACAACTAAAAATATATTATGGTAGATGAAGAGAAAGGGGAAACATTGATTTGAACCTCACTGTATACTTTTGGAAAAGCATTCTTTAATGAAGACTTACGTCTTCAATATCTGCATTTAGGCTTGAGGAATATTCGTACTCAAAACCCTTCTGAGGCACTTCCTCATCAAGACCCTATAAAAAAGGAAAAACAAAACCATCTTGAAGACAGGATGTTCCCTGTGTAACGTCATGTGAAAGGCATCATGGCCGTGTTTCCATTAATGTTTTGTGAGAAACAAATCCACTCTGGAACTGCTCTACATTCACTCTACAGGTCAAACGACTACAGTATGTAGACAAAAACTATAATCTTCCAACTTATGGTTGAGTTATGAGTTCAGTATTGATTACCCCAATGTTTATCTACTGCCAACCCACCTGCTAGAATGATCACACTCCACCTCAAGGCTTTTTCTCTAAGTGGCGTCATGTCTTTATAGTTCTTAGGTTTGATGTTCTTCATTTTAAATGAGATCTTGTCTTGTATTCCACTTTGTAGTGACTTGGTCCCCATTTATCATGTGTAACTGAGCAATGTACCATATACATTAAACTAACATACAGATCAAATGTGATGGTGATCCAAGTATTGATTGTGTGGTCATTCTGCACTCCACCCAACGGCAGGACCCTATAAACACTATGGTCCTCCCAAGTCACATCTGGGTGGGCTACACTGCTCAACACACATACACTCATAATATACTGAGCTGGATGCAGGACCCTGTAAACCCTATGGTCCTCCCAAGTCACATCTGGGTGGGGTGCACTGCTGGACACACACACACACACTCAATATTAAACTGACTTAGGGTTTGAAAAGCATCTGATACAAATTGTTCTTACATACCACTGTCCACATAAACCACAAAAAAGTCAGGTGACTATACACATACACACACAGCACCCATGTTGGTAGATTTAACGTTTTTCCACAAGAAACTTCATTAAAAGCAACACTTTGTGATTTGATTTACCTTTTCAACCATGGCGGGTGGACCAAGGACCGGGTTCGTCATCGAGACTGCCATCAGGGTCTGGTCGCTCTCAGTCAACATCTGTAGCAGATAAAGCACAAAGGAAAGGGACAATCAATACAAAGGTACTTGGAATGTAGCAGTAGAGGATATTTGGCTCTTCAATAAAAATTAAAATAGACTACAGTAGATGAAAGGAAAAACATATAACATATATATATATAAAAACACATAAACCACAAAAAAGTCAGGTGACTATACACATACACAGCACCCATGTTGCACGTTGATAAAGAACTCAAACGTTAACTTGTGCACAAGCAACATTAAAAGATGACATTGACAATTTAGATTTCAGAAGGAAGTTCAATACAGCAACACTTACCATCCATAGGTTGCTTCAAACTTATTCATACAAATGATAAAACATATTAACTCACCTTATCAAAGCTTTTGGGCAGAACAGTTGATGCACCAGCAGACGCCTTTTTTTGCCACCGACTTGTTGACGCCTGTTGAATTCTTGTAGTAGGCTCTGCTGTGCGTGGTCGGTCCCCGTGTTGCCCCTTTGACTTCTCTTCAGGTTTCTGTCCATTTTAGGATTATTATTTTTTTAAATGAGATGAAGTATAAATAAATATTCTAATACTCAGTAGAGGCTGTTTAGTCGTTTTTCGACTATCAACAAAAAATGTGTAACTTTTTTAGTGAGTACGTTTTAATGCTATAAAATCACGTTCAACCGTAGGCTAGATGGGAAATGTAAAGTATATAGGCATGTGTAATTTTCTATGGTTAGAGCAATTCCTTTATGAGAACTATCAATTTCACAGAGTAAAAGTTTGATCACCTTGCATCTCCACGGCCAGTCTGAATCACCATAATCAAAGGTGATCTCCTCTCCTGGACTAATATCTCGGAGTGCAAACAAACAAAGATGGGGCTTCCCTTGCACATTGAGGTACTTCATCTTGGCATTAGGGTCTATATTATTGTCATTTACAAGTCTGCCAAGTGACCCGTCTTCTTCAGCTCCATCAACACTGCAAAAGCACAGTAACGTATATATACGTAAGGCATCTGATTCCACTAAGCATTGACTAATAATAATAATAATAATAATAATAATACGCACCACCACAGGATTCCATTAAAATGGAACTCAAACATGAACACGGAATTGTAGTGTTTCTCCTCACATTCTTTTTTGTTGAGTAGTTTACCTCTATATTCCAACAGAAATTCTCCCTTTTCAAATTGGACAGAGGTGAAGATGCCACGACCTAGTTCATAGAGAAATAATTAAGTGACAAGCGTATTTAAAGGTTGAACCCTAGTGAACATTCAGAAAATCAAACTTACCTTTTATGCAATTGATGAATTTTATGACAAGCCCCACTTTGTCCCTTCCAGCACCAACGTAAAATTGTGCATCTTTCATGGGATTAATACGCCTTCGCCTTTGCATTTTAACTAGCAGGAGTCAAAAGCATGAATTATCAAAGAGGATTGTCATTATTATGTTATTTGTAGGACAGATAAATAAATATACTCCCAAAATCAGTTTATTTTGATAGTCCACTGTTGACATGCAACTGCATATCTACTGACAGCTTGTTGAGTGTCAACTGATAGCTACTGATAGCTTCTTGAGTGTCAACTGATAGCTTGTTGACTGTTGACATGCAACTGCATATCTACTGATAGTTTGTTGAGTGTCAAGGGATAGCTACTGATAGCTTCTTGAGTGTCAATTGATAGCTTGTTGAGTGTAACAGTGGACCAGTGGATCAAAATAAAGTTTGATCTCATATCCTCTTCTTCCAAACCAGTTCCCCATACATCCCGATTTTACTCGGTTGCTAATTCAGAGAAAGCTAAATTTTTTCTCTTTTTTTCGAAAAAAAATACGTTTATATATTGCCTTTTACACGAAATACATTATTTTTAAGTTACTGTAACTTTCTCAAGCAAAAAGCAGCTGTATTTAGGAAATATAAATTGCTTACCTGTATGTACGGCCTAGTCCAGCGCGCACGCTTTTCCAGAGGCTTTAATAAATTCAAGGTCGAGCTGAGGGGGCGGAACTTGGATTGGTGATGTTTTAGGTATCGCCCACATGCGTAAACCAGCCAATCACAAGACAGGTCGCCAAAATACTTCCGTGTGTATCAAAATGTGTATCGAACTGCATTCTCGGAAGGTGCCAGAGGAGTCGCAATCCCATACACTGCGATACACCCGAAGTCAGTCAAGTGGTATAAGAGGACTTTTACGAAAATGATAATATATGTTATTATAGCCGGACCGCCTACATAATAATTTCACTACGCATTGCCCTGTACAATTATGTATGTGACAAATAAATAAAACTAAACTAACCTAAGCTATTAAGATGCTAAAAACGCATTTATACTCCATGTTTTATGAGGACCTTGGCATAGTCCTCGTAAAACGCTTAGGTCCTCGGAGCCCAGGTGCGGCGTCAGGTCAATTGTCCGTCTAAACCACATAAACCAACACAACACACAACACACACACACACACACACACACACACACACACACACACACACACAAACACACACACACTCCCCGCAAACTCCTACCAAGATTTTCGACGCTCCTGAAACCACAAGGAAATCCCGAGAACAAATAAAAAAGGATGATTTTTTTACATCTTCTTTTTTCCTTACAACTCAGTCCACCTCCTCCTCCTCCCCCTCCTCCTCCTCCTCCTCCTCCTCCTCTTCCTCCTCCTCCTCAGGGGGAACCCTTTAACTCCATGCTTCCCTTTCCCAACAGGCCGGCACTACTGACAAGAAAGGGAGGCTGTCTTGGCCGTCGTCACGGCGATGGTGGCTCTGAGGAGCAGCCATATGTTCCAGTGGGGAGGAGGCTGGGGGTAACTACACCTTGCTAACTACAACTCTAGCAAGCTGCCATGGTAATGCCTCACTTACTGTGCTTACACTGTGCAAACTCCTTGCTAGCCTCCATGCTAATATGTCCCTTACTGTGCGCTAACTCTTCGCTTGCTTGAATGCTATTTCTTACTGCATCCTAACTCCAAAATAGCTACAGCTCCACGTGCACAAACACACACACAAACACACACATCATCAAACACACACAGACACACACACTTTGAACCAAATACCACATTGATGTGATCATCTCGCACATCGCAGGTCAGAACTTTCTCTCTTTCTGCCTTCTGGCGCTGGAGACGATTTGAACGATTCAGAAACAAATGAGTGATCTTTACGTAGAGGGGGTGTGACCGTGACCGGCAGCCATTTTGGGCCCCGGCGTCTCTGAGGCTCCTCTGAGCTAATTCATTAAAAATGGGCCCCTAAATGAATAACGAGAATATAAAACAAAAAGACAAGCCGATGGATACAAAGGTGGCGTGTGTGCGTCTACGCGCGCGATGTGTGATTGTGTGTTCGTTTCCGAGGGGTCCAGGGGTGGAGAACATGTCTTCTGCCCGCAAAGGCCTTGTTTGGGGTCTGATGCCTGGGGCTCGCCGGAAGGCACTGCCCGTCTCTAGGAGCCCTCGGTCGGGCGGCGGCTGAATAAAAGATGGGAAGATGTGTGGGTTGGAGAAGGCCGCGTCTGCTGGGAGAGAGAGAGAGAGAGAGAGAGAGAGAGAGAGAGAGAGAGAGAGATGAAGACAGATATGACGCTATATAAGAAAGGAGGAGAGAAAAAAAACAATCTTTAAACAAATGAAGAAATCCATTTTCTTTTTCAAGTACATTGTTAAATCGATCGTCTTGCTCTTGAAAGCCTCCGGGTCAGAATACGGACACCTGGATTCGAACCCGGAACCTTTTGTTTCGGACAACGTTTGCATCTCGTGTGTCCATTCTCTCTACAACTTGGACTGGGAATGCCTTTATTTCAGCTTTGACACACACACACACACACACACACACACACACACACACACACACACACACACACACACACACACACACACACACACACAGACACACATGCACAAGCAGAAAATAACAGACACACACACACACACACACACACAGGTACACACACAGGTGCATGAGGTACAAGAGGCAGATGATGAGTTGAGTACTACGTGGGGAGTGTGTTTGTCTGTGTGTGTGTGCGTGTGTGTGTGTGTTTTGCATTTGAAAGCAGGCTGAAGAGCCCCTATTGTGTTTGTGGAGCACTCTGCACAAACACGGCTAGTGTTTAACACACCTCCCTCACATCTCCTGATTGACGAGGGCGCACGTGTGCGAGCGTGCACGTGCGCGAGCGTGACCGTGTGCGTTTGTCTATGTCTGTTGTTTGTGTGAGTTTTGTTTGTGCATGAGTTTGTGTGTGTGCATCTGTTTATCTGTTGTGTGTGTGTGTGTGTGTGTGTGTATATGTGTGTGTGCGTGCGTGCGCGTTTGTGTGCGTGTGTGTGTGTGTGTGTGTGTGTGTGTGTGTGTGTGTGTGTGTGTGTGTGTGTGTGTGTGTATGTGTGTGTGTGTGTGTGTGTGAGCGTGTGTACGTGTGTGTGTCTGTGTTTCAGGGGAGAGAGTGTGTGAGGCTAGTAGATGGACAGATGGACAGACAGACAGACACACTGGAGATGGGAGGGGAGAGAGTGTGTGTTAGTAGACAGACGGCTAGTAGACAGACAGACATTAAGACAGACACAGAGTCAGACAGACAGAGTGTGTGTGAGGCTAGTAGGTAGACAGACAGACAGACAGACAGACGGGGAGAGAGTGTGTGTGAGTCTTGTAGACAGACAGACAAGACAGACAGCAGGAGAGAGAGTGTGCGTGAGGCTAGTAGACAGACAGACAGACAGACAGACAGACAGACAGAAAGACAGAGAGACAGACAGTGTGTGAGGCTAGTTATCTCGTCCCTCCCAGTGTTAGCAAACAGAGGAGAGGAGTTTAGCACACAAGCTAATCCTCTGGATCACAGCCCGCTACTGCCAAAGAGTGCTCCACAACATTCACCCTCTCATCGATTCATTGAATCACCCCTCTGTCTGTCAAATTCATCAGTTCAGTCATGGATGGATAGATTGTTCCATTCTTTGTAATTTCATCCATCCATCAATCAATCAATTATTTTTAATTTTACATTCAGGGCAAATGGACTTATTGTAAGTGTCTTTTATCCAAAGAGACTTACAATAAGTAAATTTGTCAGAAGAAACAACAATATATCTCTGTCGGTACGATAAGGATGTTCATAGAACCAAGTGCCAAACACTAACCATCACTAGGTTAACCCATTCTCTGCAGTTTCCCAATTGTCATCGGAATCTCTAAGTTGAAATAGCAGGGGGGTATGTCTGTCACATGTCTGTCACAAAATGAATGCTGTCTCTTAAGAGTTTTTCACAAATTTAGCGTCTTTGCAAACAGGGGCCCAAAAAGCCATTTTGAACAAGGCCCCCGAAAAACTAAGCCTGGCCCTCTCTGTCTCTGTCCCTCTCTGTCTCTCACTGGCTCTCGCTGTCTCTCGCTGTCTCTCTCTCTCTCTCTCTCTCTCTCTCTCCCTCTCATTTCACCTTGTGTCGTCGCTATCTGCAACACCCTCTCCCTCCCACCCTCCCCCCCTCTCCCTATCTCTCCATCTCCCCCCCCCTGGTGGTAGATGGGCACTTAGGAGGACATGTCGTCCTCCTAACCCGGTCGACCGGGGTAGCGGGGATTCAAACCCCCAACCACGCTCGCTCACTGGAGGGTGGAGGGACACGTCTGAACGTCTGAATGTCCCAACGCCCACATAAACAGACACACGCACACGTTCATACACACACAACCATGCATACGCAAACACACACACATGAATACGACACACACAAAAACACACACACATACATTCATACATGCAGACACACGCAGAGACGCACACAACCATGCACACACACACACACACACACACACACACACACACACACAAACACCCACTTATACACAGGCACACTTATACACAGACACAGACAAATACACACACACACACACACACACACACACCTATTGACGTGTGCATCCAGTCAGAGCTACCCTGGTAAAAAAAAAATGTACTAAGTATACTTAATCTCAGTATACCTATGTCTTAGTGTACTTACAGCACACTAAGAGCCAGTATATTTTAAGTGTGACAGTTTTTGCGTAACTTTAAGTATATTTAGTGCATTTAAATTGAAACAAAGTAGTACTATTCCTATACTTTCGGTATACTTCATACAAAAAAATGTGCTTAAATGACACAACTTTAAGTGTACTTTGCACATAGTGCACTTCAGTGTCATGCTTCACGTCTAACATTCAACTTCACTTAAAAAGTGCTAATATTATGCTAGAAATACACTTTAAATATGTTGCTTCTACATAAGGAATGTTTTTCAGGTGTTATGATCGAACAAGAGGAACCCAAGCAACAGACACAACAGATGTTGAATTAAAAAGAGGTTTATTGTAGTGAGGACGAGAGCAGTAGGGAACAGCAAGAGATAGACAAGTAAGGATGGATTCCAGGCAGTTAGGCAGGCCGATGAGCACACAGGGTGGATGGCAGGCAGGTACAGGTTGGTGATCCTCGGGCAAGGAGAACACAGAGATTAAACCCGGAAAAAACAAAAAGGTATCTTGTTATCCAAACTCACAAATTCACTAATGCCGAGACTCAACCATTGTAGTTTAAACAATGATCTGGCGATAAGTGGCTGAAGAACCGGGGTTTAAAGGTCCCATGACATGCCACCAGGTGTGGTGTAATTAGCCGTTGCAAGCCGTTTTGGAAATCTGCCCCTTATGACGTCACAGGTGGGTGTGTACACCTAGAGTTGTGCTGGATAGATCAGTCTACCAGCCTACCCAGTGGACTGTAGCAAACATTGCTCACAATAAAAATAATAATAATTCATTATATTTATATATTGCTTTTCAATGACCCAAAGACGCTTACAGTGAAGGGGGGGACCTAACTCACCACCACCAGTGTGTAGCACCCACTTGGGTGATGCACGGCAGCCAATCTGCGCCAGAACCTTGGTTTTACGTCTCCTCCGAAGGACAGCACCTTCCACAGCACAGAGTCCCCGTCAATGTACTGGGGCATCGGGATTGATAAGGGAAGGGGCCAGAGGGAAGAGTGCCACCTATTAGCCACCACCCGACACCACTTACAGCACCTGGTATTCCCAGGCGGTCTCCCATCCAAGTACTAACCAGGCCCGACCCTGCTTAGCTTCTGAGATCTGACGAGATCGGTCGTGTTCAGGGTGGTATGGCCGCTCATCTATCCCTCACACCTCTAGGTGGACACGCCCCCACCTGTGATGTCATAAGGGGCAGATTTCCAAAATGGCTTGTAACGGCTAATCACACCTGACCTGGTGGCATGTCATGGGGCCTTTAAGTAGAGCAGAGATGATAACTGGAGATTGATGACAGGTGTGCAAGTAGAGCTTGGGAAAACGAGGAAAAACCTTGCCCAAGAGGGGGAGACATAGCTGAGCATCTGCTGGGTACGGCCACGGCCGTCACAGTACCCTCCCCTCAGTGGGCGCCTCCAGGCGACCCACCAGGTCTATCCTCATTGAAATCTCGGACCAAGGATACATCAAAGATGTTGCTACGGGGCTGCCAGCTACGCTCCTCAGGGCCAAAGCCCTGGTGAAACCTAAGTGCACTGAAGTGTATTGATAATATATTTCCGAAGTACACAATTCATTCTAAGTACATTTTTTCAGAAATATACTTCATGTTTATACTTCAAGTATATTTCAAATATATTTTAGGTTGACTTTTGGGAAAGTATACTTCTTCTGAGATCTGTTTAAGTTCAATATAAGTGTACTTGAAATTAATACACCAACGCTAATGTACTTAAAGTGTGGTTTCAGTACTCATCTTAAAAGTATACTTAACTGATATTTTTCAAAGTTTATTTAGAAAATATTTCAGATAAAGTGTATTTCAGTCAGGATGTCATTAAGGTCTACTTTGATGTACTGAAAATAAGCACAGTAATGCTGCAATATTTGAAGTATGTTTTCAGTATACTTCTTGAAAGTGTACTTATTTGAAGTTTATTTAGAATATATTTCCGATGAAGTGTATTTCGGTCATGATAACATCGTGACCGTATCTGAAATATATTCTCAATAAACTTTAAAAAACGTTAAGTAGACTTGTAAGAAATATACTGAAATCTTTCAAATATTACATCGTTAGTGTACTTATTTTCTGTATTTCAAGTACACTTACATTGAACTTAAATAGATCTCAGAAGAAGTACGCTTTTCATTTACTTAACATGAAGTATATTTCTGAAAAATGTACTTGGAATGAATTGTGTACTTCGGAAATTTATTTTTAATACATTTCAGTTTACTTAATATCCACCAGGGTAAATGGATCTGTAGATAGGAGACGGAGGAAGGACTCCAACAGGAAGCCAGATATATTAATCCATTAATATGACCACATGAATACATTAATGTGACCACATGAATCCATTACAGTTTTTCTCAGTCACTTTGGTACATTTCTCAGATCAGAATTGAAATTCTCAAAACTACCTGTTCAATCAAAAAAGCAGTTTCTCATTTCTTTGAACAAGTTGCAAATGCTTTGGTACATTCATGCAAATGATTTACAATTCTCTGCTCTTTCCTACATTATCAATTGCTTATATCATGTTGATCAAAATGTATTGTAATGGGTCTCTATTGAATAGTCTCACCCCCACAACATTTAGGCATTAGTTCATTGCATAAGTCTTTACATGCAAAATGGTTGAACAAGTTGTCATAATATGTCAAGCATATTTCTAGTCTCATTCCATTAGACTTTTTTTCTAAATCTGTCCTGAATTAGTAAATTGCTACCAAGTGAATCTGGCCTTTCTCTAAAGAAGGGAATTGTGTGAAGTGTTAAATCAACCAACGATCAACCAGTTTACTGAAATAGCTCAAAGGTGCATCTCCTGAACCATGAACTGGCAAGTATATATAGCTGGAGCACAACACAATGTTACATTGTCTGACAATGGAAGGACGAGGAGTGCGTGTGTGCGTGTGTGTGTGTGTGCGTGTGCGTGTGTGTATCTAGGGGATAAGGTGCGAGTCGGCATGTGGTCCAGGAGGCAGGTCGGGTTGGCTGGTAACCTGAAGGTTGCTAGTTGGATCTCTGGCTCTTCCTAGCTGAGTGTCGAGGTGTCCCTGAGCGAGACGCCTCACCCTGACTGCTCCTGACCAGCTGTCTAAATGCTGTGTAAATGCAGTACATTTGCTATTGACTCACCCTAGGTCCACAGCCACCGTAGGCGAACAGCGCTCTCTCTGTGACACACCCAGCGGCACCTCGTCTCCAGGTGACCAGCCCACACTTTGATTCCCGTCGTTCAGTATATCCCTCGTATTTGAGAAAAAAGATGTTCGCTCATGGAAGTGTCTTGAACCAAAACCGTGTGTCCTCTGGGTTAATCCAACAACTAAGGCTGAAGAATCAATCGATGTTAACCGTCATCGCGATATAATAGAACGCGATTTGCAAATCGCAAAGGCTGCGATAAAAAATAAATAAACACTGTTACTGTGACTGAATGGAGATCAGTCAGATTTATATTTATTTTTCTTTTACACTTCAATACTTAAATAAAGATATTTTAACATCAATTCATCTCAACACATTGGCCTGGCCTAAAGGAAAGAGCAGTTTATATGTTGAATACTTCCAGTGTTGTGTTGGTCAGACTACAGAATGATTTATTGCTTGTTTAGTGAATAACCCTAACCCTAACACTTACTAAGGAACTTTAAAAGGAAAAATTGCATACTAAATCGCAATATTGGTCAGAATAATCGCAATTAGATTATTTCCCCAAATCGTTCAGACCTACATGTAAGTGTCTTGACTAAAACAGTGCGTCCTCAGTGTTAATCCAACAACCTCACCTGTAAAGAGTCACTTCCTGAGACTCACCTGTGCTTCCAGGTGTTGCCACTTACTGCTAATGAGCATCTCCAAAATACTGGTACGCATTGTCGCCGCCCAACTCCACGCCCACCTCCAGTAAAACAAACTCTATGGAGCCCTTCAGTCTGGCTTCCGCCCACTTCACAGCACCGAAACTGCCCTGGTCAAAGTCACTAACGATCTCCTCACCTCTGTAGACTCTGGTGCCCTCAACATCCTGCTATTACTTGACCTCAGCGCAGCCTTTGATAAGGTCAACCATTCCATCCTCCTTAAAAGGCTGCGTCAACAGGGTGTTGAGGGCAGTGCACTTGACTGGCTCACCTCCTACCTCACCGACAACAGTTCGTCTCGCTCTCTGGCCACACATCCACCCTCTCTCCTGTCACGCAGGGGGTCCCTCAGGGCTTAGTCCTCGGCCCCCTTCTTTTCATCTGCTACCTCTTACCCCTCGGTCACATCATCCGCAACCTCAACCTGAACTTCCATTGCTACGCTGACGACACCCAGATCTACTATATGTAAACATACATACAGTGGGGCAAAAAAGTATTTAGTCATCCACCAATTGTGCAAGTTCTCCCACTTAAAAAGAGGAGAGAGGCCTGTAATTTTCATCATAGGTAAACCTCAGCTATGAGAGACAAAATGAAAAAAAAAAATCTAGAAAAACACATTGTCTGATTTTTAAAGAATTTATTTGCAAATTATGGTGGAAAATAAGTATTTGGTCAATAACAAAAGGTCATCTCAATACTTTGTTACATGCCCTTTGTTGGCAATGACAGAGGTCAAACGTTTTCTGTAAGTCTTTACAAGGTTTTCACACAATGCTGCTGGTATTTTGGCCCATTCCTCCATGCAGATCTCCTCTAGAGCAGTGATGTTTTTGGGCCTTCGCTGGGCAACACAGACTTTCAACTCCCTCCAAAGATTTTCTATGGGGTTGAGATCTGGAGACTGGCTAGGCCACTCCAGGACCTTGAAATGCTTCTTACGAAGCCACTCCTTCGTTGCCCGGGTGGTGTGTTTGGGGTCATTGTCATGCTGAAAGACCCAGCCACGTTTCATCTTCAGTGCGCTTGCTGATGGAAGGAGGTTTTCACTCAAAATCTCACGATACATGGCCCCATTCATTCTTTCTGTCACACGGATCAGACGTCCTGGTCCCTTGGCAGAAAAACAGCCCCAAAGCATGATGTTTCCACCCCCATGCTTCACTGTAGGTATGGTGTTCTTTGGATGCAACTCAGCATTCTTTCTCCTCCAAACACGACGAGTTGAGTATTTACCAAAAAGTTCTATTTTGGTTTCATCTGACCATATGACATTCTCCCAATCCTGTTCTGGATCATCCAAATGCTCTCTAGCAAACTTCAAACGGGCCCGGACATGCACTGGCTTTAGCAGGGGGACACGTCTGGCACTGCAGGATTTGAGTCCCTGGCGGCGTAGTGTGTTAGTGATGGTAGCCTTTGTTACTTTGGACCCAGCTCTCTGGAGGTCATTCACTAGGTCCCCCCGTGTGGTTCTGGGATTTTTGTTCACCATTCTTGTGATCATTTTGACCACACAGGGTGAGATCTTGCGTGGAGCCCCAGATCGAGGGAGATTATCAGTGGTCTTGTATGTATTCCATTTCCTAATAATTGCACCCACAGTTGCTTTCTTCACACCAAGCTGCTTACCTATTGCAGATTCAGACTTCCCAGCCTGGTGCAGGTCTACAATTGTGTTTCTGGTGTCCTTTGACAGCTCTTTGGTCTTGGCCATAGTGGAGTTTGGAGTCTGACTGTTTGAGGTTGTGGACAGGTGTCTTTTATACTGATAAGGAGTTCCAACAGGTGCCATTAATACAGGAAACGAGTGGAGGACAGAGGAGCCTCTTAAAGAAGAAGTTACAGGTCTGTGACAGCCAGAAATCTTGCTGGTTTGTAGGTGACCAAATACTTATTTTCCACCATAATTTGCAAATAAATTCTTAAAAAATCAGACAATGTTATTTTCTGGATTTTGTTTTTTAATTTTGTCTCTCATAGCTGAGGTTTACCTATGATGAAAATTACAGGCCTCTCTCGTCTTTTTAAGTGGGAGAACTTGCACAATTGGTGGCTGACTAAATACTTTTTTGCCCCACTGTATATACTATATGTATGTTTGTGTGTGTGTGTATATTTGTGTGTGTGCATGCCTGTGTGTTTGTGTTTTTGTGTTTCCTGCAATTAATACCATCAATTTCCCCCTCGGAGATGAGTAAAGCGAATTGAATTCAATAAATATTTGCAAATAAACAACAGACTACAAAAAAAAAATTGACCAAGAAAACCCAACATTTTAACACTCATTGTATGTCCTGGCACTTAATGTACACACTTATTGTATGTTGTGTGTTCTGGCACTTAATGTACACACTTATTGTGTGTTTGTATGTCCTGGCACTTAATGTACGCACTTATTGTATGTTTGTACGTCCTGGCACTTGCCGTATTTAGTTATAGTACTTAGTTGTGTAGTATCTTATCCTAGCTATCTCTGCTGTATACGGGGAATAGGTTAACATAGTGATGGTTAGTGCTTGGCACTTCTTCTATGAACATTCTTACCGTACCGACAGAGATATATTGTTGTTTCTCTTTCTTCTGAAAAATGTGCTTATTTTAAGTCGCTCTGGATGAAAGCGTCTGCTTAACGCCCTGAATGTAGAAATGTATATGTAGAAGCTCTGAGCCGTATAGATAATTAACAAGGTAGTATTGGCATTAATGATCTCCTCTCTCACATGAGTGACCTGACGGTATCCTCGGTGATGTTGACGTACCACACAAGAGACAGCCCTGATGATCACAGGAACAACACAGGGAATCAAACCTGCAGGCGATGGCAATACGGTCACACGCACACACACTCACACACACAAACACACACACTCACGCAGTCATTCCCTTGTACACACACACACAAAAACAGACACACACATAAGCTGATAACCACGTGCACTCCCAAACACACACAAACGGACACACACATGCAAAAGAACAAATACACACATGCACACACGCACACACACAAAAACAGAAACACATGTGCACATGCACACATTTGCACACACATAAAAACAGACACTCACGCACACACAGACAAACACAAACACAAAAACACACATATACACACACAAACAAAAACAGACACACTCACACAAAAACAGACACACACACAAACAGACACACACACACTGACATACACACACAAACAAACAGGGAGAGACAGCGCTGAGGTTCTCAGGAGCAACACAGGGAATCGAACCTGCAGGCGATGTGATCCTTACGGTCATTTGCACGCCGTGTTCGTTTAAGGGTATTTATAAGTATTGTATGCTGGGTAATGAAGACCCAAGAATTGTTGGGGGAGGAAGCGCTATGGCATGCGATGGGAGACACACACGCCACAGACACAAACAATTATGTTTGTACACAGTACAAACACACACACCACATAAACATACACACTAACAAACACACAAAACAACTTATATTTGTACTCAATAAAGAAAAACACACACCTTTACACATTCTTGTTGAAGAAACACTCAATAGGAACACAAAGGCCAAACATACATATGCAAACATACACATCACATTTGTACTTCGATTTTGATACAATCAAGCCACACACACAAACACACACACACAGTAATATTTTTACACTAAACAAACACACCCCACACACACACACACATCTACACAAACACCAAGACTTATATTTGTAAGGAATAAAAACACACACAGACACACACAAACAACCACACATACACACACACTAATATTTTTACACCATTAATAACGCACAAACTTACGTTTTTACAGAATACAAGCACTCACAACCGCATCCCGCCCCACAGACCCTAGGCCCCTCCCCCTGGCCGCGGGCTACACTAGTCTACGTCTCTGAGCATGTCTGTCTTCACTCCTCTTCTAATGACGTGCCGTGCGCACAACCGCAGCGCACAAACCTTGACCCACTAGTGTCCGCCCGCGTTAGACCCCCTGCCTGTCTCGCTGTGTGTGTGTGTGTGTGTGTGTGTGTGTGTGTGTGTGTCCGCTGTTAATTAGGTATCGTCGGTTTTTCTGTTGTTTATTAAGTCTGCTGAGGACGAATCTCTCTCTCTCTCTATCTATCTCTCTCTCTCCCTCTCTGTCTCTATGTCTCTCATCCCCCCCCTCTCTCTAATTTTCTCTCTCTCTGCCTTTCTCCCTCGCTCTCTCCATTTATCTCTCTCACTCCCTCTCTCTCTCCATCTGTCTCTATTTATCTCCCCCTCTATCTCTCTCCCTCTCTCTCTGTCTCTATGTCTCTCTTTCCCTTTCTTTCCCTCTATGTCTTTATGTCTCTCTCCCTCTCTCTCTGCATGCGTCTCTGTCTCTTTCCCTCTCTCTCTCCATGCGTCTCAGTGCCTCTCTCTCTCTCTTTCTCTCTCTCTCTCTCTGTCTTTCTCTCTCCCTCTCTGTCTCTGTGTCTCTCTTCCTCTCCCTCTCTCCCACTCTGTCTCTCCCTCTCTCTCTGCATGCGTCTCTGTGTCTCTCTACCCCGGCATGTATCCAGGCTGGGGTCAGTCAGCCTTCTTGTAGCATATGGACTTTGTTCTTTCCAAGAAACACTCTGCCTAAATGGACACACACACACACACACACACACACACACACACGCACACCCACACCCACACACGCGCACACACACACACACACACACACGCAAACCCACACATAAACACACTTACACAGAAGCAAGCACACACACAGTTACACAGACACAAATACACTGACCACACACACACACTTACACATGAACAGACATACACACGTGCACCCACACACACACATACACTCACACACACAGGCGCACACACGCACACACCGACCACACTCACACACAGGCACACAAACACCACCACACACACACACACACACACTCACACACACACACACACACAACACCGGAGAGAGAGGAGGGATTATACAGAAGATGATCAGTTGTCTTCAGACCCAGGAGACCAATCTGATGGACTGATCTCAGTGTTGAGTCCCTCGTACACACACACACACACACACACACACACACACACACACACACACCCACACACACACACACACACACACACACAGAAACACATACACACACACACGCACACAAACACACACAGAAACACACACATACAGAGAAACAAACATACATACACACACACACGCACACACACACACAGGGGGAGAGAAAGTAAGAGAGAGAGAGAGAATGAGGGGTGACAGAGAGGAGGAGAGAGAAGAGGGGGAAGAGAGAGAAAGAGAAAGGAGGGAGGGGGGAGAGAACGAAGGAGGGTGGTAATCTTTCTGCAGCTCAAGTGTAATCAAGAAGAAAACAACCATATGTTTGAGGGGGCTATCCTC
>NC_136939.1:24881057-24883557 GCF_949987615.1 Pollachius pollachius
TGCTGTTTATCCGTTCCAAATCAGCTGTCATCTGTGCCATCGTAGCCCTTACAGGAGCTTATCAATTCATCCCGTAACGTGCATATAAATCCATACAAAGATCCAATTTTTAGTCGTTTGTTTCCATATTAAATCCATCATTGACCGGGTATTCCTTTGACAAAAGCCAGTCTGTGAATGCGCAATAGCAGGGCTGCATAGTGAACGTACACAAACAGATACGCTAACGAGTCCCTTTATATATATATATATATACAGTGGGGCAAAAAAGTATTTAGTCAGCCACCAATTGTGCAAGTTCTCCCACTTAAAAAGACGAGAGAGGCCTGTAATTTTCATCATAGGTAAACCCATGCTATGAGAGACAAAATGAAAAAAAAAATCCAGAAAATCACATTGTCTGATTTTTTAAGAATTTATTTGCAAATTATGGTGGAAAATAAGTATTTGGTCACCTACAAACCAGCAAGAATTTTGGCTGTCACAGACCTGTAACTTCTTCTTTAAGAGGCTCCTCTGTCCTCCACTTGTTACCTGTATTAATGGCACCTGTTTGAACTCCTTATCAGTATAAAAGACATCTGTCCACAACCTCAAACAGCCACACTCCAAACTCCACTATGACCAAGACCAAAGAGCTGTCAAAGGACACCAGAAACACAATTGTAGACCTGCACCAGGCTGGGAAGTCTGAATCTGCAATAGGTAAGCAGCTTGGTGTGAAGAAATCAACTGTGGGAGCAATTATTAGGAGATGGAATGCATACAAGACCACTGATAATCTCCCTCAATCTGGGGCTCCACGCAAGATCTCACCCTGTGGGGTCAAAATGATCACAAGAACGGTGAACAAAAATCCCAGAACCACACGGGGGGACCTAGTGAATGACCTCCAGAGAGCTGGGACCAAAGTAACAAAGGCTACCATCACTAACACACTACGCCGCCAGGGACTCAAATCCTGCAGTGCCAGACGTGTCCCCCTGCTAAAGCCAGTGCATGTCCGGGCCCGTTTGAAGTTTGCTAGAGAGCATTTGGATGATCCAGAACAGGATTGGGAGAATGTCATATGGTCAGATGAAACCAAAATAGAACTTTTTGGTAAAAACTCAACTCGTCGTGTTTGGAGGAGAAAGAATGCTGAGTTGCATCCAAAGAACACCATACCTACAGTGAAGCATGGGGGTGGAAACATCATGCTTTGGGGCTGTTTTTCTGCCAAGGGACCAGGACGTCTGATCCGTGTGACAGAAAGAATGAATGGGGCCATGTATCGTGAGATTTTGAGTGAAAACCTCCTTCCATCAGCAAGGGCACTGAAGATGAAACGTGGCTGGGTCTTTCAGCATGACAATGACCCCAAACACACCGCCCGGGCAACGAAGGAGTGACTTCTTAAGAAGCATTTCAAGGTCCTGGAGTGGCCTAGCCAGTCTCCAGATCTCAACCCCATAGAAAATCTTTGGAGGGAGTTGAAAGTCTGTGTTGCCCAGCAAAGGCCCAAAAACATCACTGCTCTAGAGGAGATCTGCATGGAGGAATGGGCCAAAATACCAGCAGCAGTGTGTGAAAACCTTGTAAAGACTTACAGAAAACGTTTGACCTCTGTCATTGCCAACAAAGGGCATGTAACAAAGTATTGAGATTACCTTTTGTTATTGACCAAAAACTTATTTTCCACCATAATTTGCAAATAAATTCTTTAAAAATCAGACAATGTGATTTTCTAGATTTTTTTTTTCATTTTGTCTCTCATAGCTGAGGTATACCTATGATGAAAATTACAGGCCTCTCTCATCTTTTTAAGTGGGAGAACTTGCACAATTGGTGGCTGACTAAATACTTTTTTGCCCCACTGTATATATATATATATAATGTAATGTATTCTGACGTTTTTCAATGTGTTTTGCACTTATTAAGTCATTGTTTCTTGTTCTTGTTTCTTCATGGCCTGTTCAAATGTTTAATTTTAAATGCATAGGCAGAGTATGAGCCTTCCTATACCGAGAGGATACATCTGTTGCATTATAGGGGCAGATTTCATTATACATCTGGTTGAATTGAAGAAATTAAAAGGCCAGTGCACTGAAAAAACAAATGTTCCTATTGACTTATGATGGTGTAGCCATGCATGTTGTTTTATTGTTTTTTTATTGAAATTTTTTTTTATAGATGAATTATCCACAAACTTGTCATCGCCTTTGAAATAAACATGACTTAACATGGCAGATACCTGTGTATTGTTTATCATATGCGGTAAGAGTGTAACATTTTCAACTCAGTTCCTTGGTAGCACCTACTTACAGTAAAAATCACTTCTGATGGAAAAAATGATGTGTATGAAAAACATTTTTCTTATCTATTGTTACTATTATATTGTTTAAAATGTCTGCATATATTAAAAAAATATATAGCATATAAAAAGTGGCTGGTAAAAAAGATGAGTGGCTGGTAGATTTTTAAATCTACCAGCCACAGTGGCTGGTGGGCAAAAAAGTTA
>NC_136939.1:24888557-24893557 GCF_949987615.1 Pollachius pollachius
ATGTTACACACACACACACACACACACACACACAGATGGGGGCGATATGCAAAGAAGAGGACGGAGTCTTGAAGGGAGAGAGAGAGAGAGAGAGAGAGAGAGAGAGAGGGAGAGAGATAGAGGGTGTGTGTGTGTGTCTCTGTGTGTGTGTGTGTGTGTGTGTGTGTGTGTGTGTGTGTGTGTGTGTGCCACCAGCGGTGGTCATAGCAGGCCTGTGGGCAAAGTAAAGTGAAGGGCGCAGTTAGCTTTAGGCTAAGCACAGTGGGTAGTGGGAGACACACACACACACACAATTACAAACACACACGCAAAGGTGGACGCATGTTCGCACACACGCACACCTGGACACATACACACACACACACAATCACACACACGCAAAGGTGGACGCATGTTCACACACACTACTGGACACACACACGCACCTGCACCTGCACAATGACAGACACACACGTAGCCGTATGTTAACACGCGCACACACTTAGCAACCTCCCTTCCGGAGCAGTGAGGGTGAGGCGTCTCGCTCAGGGACAGAGAGAGTGTGTGGGTGCTTGGCAGGAGCTGGGGATTGAACTAGCAACCTTCCGTCGGGGAGCAGTCAGGGTGAGGTGCCTTGCTCAGGGAGACTCAGCTTGGAGGAGCCAAGGAGGGGGGCGGGGCTCAAACAAGCAACCTTCAGGTGACCAGCCAACCCGCTCCACCTCCTGAGCCCTCATGCCGCCCCACAGACGTCTGTTTGTCTTGTCTCTCCTCCGCGCCGAAGCTGTTAATCCCCGCCGCCGCGCCAGGTCTTGAAAGCCACCTCGGTCGCCCACAGATAATTATGCTAATGCTAACAGCCGCCGCCGCGGCTAGCCCCACCGCCGCCAGAGGTTAACCGGGTCGCTAACGGCACCTCGGCGAAATGTCATCCCCAAGTGCGAGCGGTGTGCGTGCAGTGTTGTGTGTTTGTGTAGCACGTGTGCGTTGGGAGATGGCTCCAGATAGAGGGTAGTCAACGAGCGGAGGAATCAGAGTGTGTACACTCTGACACACATACGGTGATATGATATTTGCATATGATATTTGCACACACGCACACTGTGTGTGTCACACACAGACACTTGCACGCACACACACACAAACAAACACACATCTTCAGACACACTCAATTAGACACACACACACACACACACACACACACATATGTGGACTCATGTTAACGCAAACACACACACTTACACTCTCACAAAAACACACACACACAACTTTACACACACCGACGCACACGGACATCGCAGTGTTTGCTCGTGCTAACACATACACACACACACACACACACACATACACACACACACACACACACCCAAACAATGGTGGCGGTGGACATTAATTAAAGTTCAGTGCTTGGATAATTAGCGTTGGGTTTAATACCAGCGCGTGACTCTGTGGCCTCTGAGGTTTATTTTCCTCCTGAACTTGAATTGAATGTCGGACATTAAAAAAAAAAGAGCCTTCACCCTCACCGCCAAGGACCCTGTGAATGGAAGACTTCAAGTGGGGGTGGCCCGTAAAATCCTTTCATCTGTTTCATTCCCCTCCCGCATCCCCCTACCTTCTCCCGTTACATTTAAGAAATTGTTCTGGAAATTTAGCAGTTATGAATGAACACTAGTGATTTGCAAGAGTGTGTATGTGTGATTGTGAGCATGTGTGTATGTTAGCTTTTGTGAATGGGGTTGAATAGGTGTGTTTGTGTGTGTGTGTGTTACTGTGTGATAGTATGTGTGTGGGAAAGCGCATACGCTTTTATCCGATATGTCTGAATATGGTTGTGTTTTCATGTACAGTGGGGCAAAAAAGTATTTAGTCAGCCACCAATTGTGCATGTTCTCCCACTTAAAAAGATGAGAGAGGCCTGTAATTTTCATCATAGGTATACCTCAGCTATGAGAGACAAAATGAAAAAAAAAAATCTAGAAAATTACATTGTCTGATTTTTAAAGAATTTATTTGCAAATTATGGTGGAAAATAAGTATTTGGTCAATAACAAAAGGTCATCTCAATACTTTGTTACATGCCCTTTGTTGGCAATGACAGAGGTCAAACGTTTTCTGTAAGTCTTGTTTTCACACACTGCTGCTGGTATTTTGGCCCATTCCTCCATGCAGATCTCCTCTAGAGCAGTGATGTTTTTGGGCTTTGCTGGGCAACACGGACTTTCAACTCCCTCCAAAGATTTTCTATGGGGTTGAGATCTGGAGACTGGCTAGGCTACTCCAGGACCTTGAAATGCTTCTTACGAAGCCACTCCTTCGTTGCCCGGGCGGTGTGTTTGGGGTCATTGTCATGCTGAAAGACCCAGCCACGTTTCATCTTCAGTGCTCTTGCTGACGGAAGGAGGTTTTCACTCAAAATCTCACGATACATGGCCCCATTCATTCTTTCCGTCACACGGATCAGACGTCCTGGTCCCTTGGCAGAAAAACAGCCCCAAAGCATGATGTTTCCACCCCCATGCTTCACTGTAGGTATGGTGTTCTTTGGATGCAACTCAGCATTCATTCTCCTCCAAACACGACGAGTTGAGTTTTTACCAAAAAGTTCTATTTTGGTTTCATCTGACCATATGACATTCTCCCAATCCTGTTCTGGATCATCCAAATGCTCTCTAGCAAACTTCAAACGGGCCCGGACATGGACTGGCTTTAGCAAGGGGACACGTCTGGCACTGCAGGATTTGAGTCCCTGGCGGCGTAGTGTGTTAGTGATGCTAGCCTTTGTTACTTTGGACCCAGCTCTCTGGAGGTCATTCACTAGGTCCCCCCGTGTGGTTCTGGGATTTTTGTTCACCGTTCTTGTGATCATTTTGACCCCACAGGGTGAGATCTTGCGTGGAACCCGAGATCGAGGGAGATTATCAGTGGTATTGTATGTATTCCATTTCCTAATAATTGCTCCCACAGTTGATTTCTTCACACCAAGCTGCTTACCTATTGCAGATTCAGACTTCCCAGCCTGGTGCAGGTCTACAATTGTGTTTCTGGTGTCCTTTGACAGCTCTTTGGTCTTGGCCATAGTGGAGTTTGGAGTGTGACTGTTTGAGGTTGTGGACAGGTGTCTTTTATACTGATAAGGAGTTCAAACTGGTGCCATTAATACAGGTAACGAGTGGAGGACAGAGGAGCCTCTTAAAGAAGAAGTTACAGGTCTGTGACAGCCAGAAATCTTGCTGGTTTGTAGGTGACCAAATACTTATTTTCCACCATAATTTGCAAATAAATTCTTAAAAAATCTGACAATGTGATTTTCTGGATTTTTTTTTTTCATTTTGTCTCTCATAGCTGAGGTTTACCTATGATGAAAATTACAGGCCTCTCTCGTCTTTTTAAGTGGGAGAACTTGCACAATTGGTGGCTGACTAAATACTTTTTTGCCCCACTGTATTTAACGTGTGTTTCAACGACTACCATCTTTTCAAAGGCCTTCTTTGTAGTGAACGGCTTGTCTTGATGTATGACCCCCTGAACTCCGATGTCTTTGCCTTCCCGTGAAACCTGTGTTTTTCTCTGATGCTAGCTCTGCAGAGTTTTCGGATGATTCGGACTGCCACGCCCCCGTTGGCCACGGATGGAGCAACACATTTGTATTAACATTCATCTAGAAGAAACTTTTATCCAAAGCAACTTACAATAAGTCCATCTGTCAGAAGAAAGAGAAACAACAATATATCTCTGTCGGTACAGTAAGGATGTTCATTGAACCAAGTGCCAAGCACTAACCATCACTAGGTTAACCCATTTCCCGTATACAACAGAGATAATTAGGATAAGACGCTACACAACTAAGTACTATAACTAAGTATGACACACAATAAGTGCATACAAAAAAACACAAAATCAATCAAAAGGAAACAAGAGGAACCCAAGAGCGTTTGACCATTTGTTCTTACTAGAAGATTGTCTCTTGTTTGTTCTGAAAGAATAGCACTTGTGATCTATTCTGTTGAACAAAACAATTGATGGTAATTGGATGAGGTGTTTCAATGGAAAGCTTCCTCAGAAAGTACTCAATTATACCCGCGACAAAATACTACTTTCATAATAGATCATCATTCGAAAAAAGTTCAGTTTTGAAGCTGCGAGGATAAATAAGTTGACAGGAGAAGAGGTATGGGAAATCTGTTGGAATTTGGTAACGATTCAATTCAATTTCAATTAGAATCTGATATGAAATGTGTTTGAATTCGGAAATAATTGTAATAATCCGTTTGTTTAATGATTTTCTTTGATTTGAAATATTGATTTGAAATGAATGTGAAATGTGAAAGAATGTGTAATGTGTAAAGAAATGTGTATTTAACGATTTTAATTTCATTCAGTTCTCAGATTTTTGCCGTTAAAATATCCTCCATAGTATCTCAGTTTCCTCGCAGACTGCAATATTAGTCACAAAGTGAAACACACACGTGCAAGTGCCCAAACACTGACACACACACACACACACACACACACACACACACACACACACACACACACACACACACACACCCTATCGCTCCCCAGTGTTTCTCTAACCTTGAGGTCTGCTTGTACCTGTCTGTGGTCATCTCTCAGTCCACCTACACACACACACACACACACACACACACACACACACACACACACACACACACACAATGAAGGAGACAAGCATCATGGAAAGCAGATTGAGGATGTAGGCATACGGTCAAATCCCCCCCCCCCCTCCCTCACACACACCCCCAACCCCACTCACACACACACACACACACACACATGCACACACACACACACACACACACACACACACACACACACACACATTCAGATCTTTTGTGCTCTTCACTTGGCTCAACATTATGTCTTTATGTGTTTGTGTGTCTGTGTGTGCGTTAGTTTGAGCATGCATGAATGCGTTTGTATTTGTGTGCGTGTGTGTGTGTCCGTATGCTAGTGTATGTATAGGTGTGTGTGTCTGCGTGTCTGTGTGTGTTTATGTG
>NC_136939.1:24901057-24909508 GCF_949987615.1 Pollachius pollachius
AAACATCCTTGTTTTTGATGGCGTGTGACATTTTCTAAAGGTTGGGGAAGTGGGTAAGCCTCTTGTTCTTTAGGTGTGTGGTCCAAACACCCAGCTTGGCCTTGAACCCATTCACTGCGCTAATCATGTAGGGCAGGTGTCTGTCCTTTCCCTGCAGCTCGTTGTTGAGTGTGTTAAGTTTTGCAGTTAGGTCTGTCAAAAACCCGATATCCAGTAGCCACGCATCATCGGACAGTTCCTCGTGCTCCTCGTTCCTTTTTGACAAAAAAGTCTCAGGCAGCAAGTCAACAAATCACTGCAACACTTTGCAGTCCGGTGACTCAACCACCGGACTTCAGTGTGGAGAAGCACGTCTCCGTATGCGGCATCGAGCTCATCCAATAACGCCTTGAATAAGCGGTGCTGAAGCACTTTTGCTCTAATCGAGTTTATCAGTTTGACCACCAGTGTCATGACATGGGGAAAAAGTCCAAGACTTTCCCAACCAAGGCCTGTTGATGGATAACACAGTGATAATCTATGAATGCGGGAAATTTGGGGTCATTACGGCACAGCGCTAAGAAACCTGCCCGCACATCTCGCATTGCCGGGGCCCCATCAGTAGTAATGGCAACTAGTTTATTAATGGGGATGCCGTTTTCGTCCATATACTTTTTGAACTCCTGGTAAATATCCTCACCTCTCGTTCTCTCCTTTAAGTGCAAAAGAGTAAGGAAGTCCTCATTTGTTGTAGAATCCTGGAAAGCCATTCTGACGAATACAACAAGCTGGGCTGTGTTCATTACATCCAGGGATTCATCAAACTGTAGAGAAAGCTATTCACAGCGGGACAAGTCTTTTAATACTTGTCAATCCACGTCCTCTGACAGTGATTCGACCCTCCTTGTCACTGTCGCAGGGCCAAGCGGTACATCACGAAGTGCAGTTCTAATGTCGTCTTTGTTTTTGAAAACGTTGAAAACTGTCTCTGCGGTGATGGCCATTGCTTCTTTGATTAAATCTCCATCTGTGAAAGGTTTCTTGTGTTTAGCTAGCAGGTGGCTAATGCAAAGGGATGCTTCAGTAGCAGCCTTATTTTGCGTAACGGGTTTTGTGAAAAGCGATTGCTGGGCCTTCAACCCCGATTTCAGCCCCTCAATTTTTCTTGCACGGATTGCGCTCTTTGGGGGGGTAGCTGTCTTTGAATTTCGAGTGGTTGGTGTTGTGGTGCCGTTCCAGGTTTCCTCTTTTAGAGGAAACCTGGAACAGTGCTTGTGTTTGGTGGCATAACATGCACACACACTTGTCTTTCACCAAAGTAAAAATAAACTCCTCTTCAACTCCCCATTCTGAATGGAAGTTGTACGTTTTCGTCTTCTTTCGTGGAGCCTCTGCCATGCTAGCTATCACCAGAGAGGCGTACCGTAGCAACAGGCCAATATTGACGTTCGCGCCCCACGCCCTACTCTTCTTTAATCTCATTGGTCACTTAAATCAGACACTGTTAAATGCAGCGCTGCTACACTGAAAAAAATAGTAGGCCTCCAGAGAGGGAGAGATGTGCTTGCTATACTTATTATGAAAATGTATCATGCATAATATAGAATATTGTGTATTTATTTTTCTATTATTTTCGGGATCTACATGGAAAGTCTCAAAGATCGACCAGTCGATCGCGATCGACGGGTTGGCGACCAATGCCCTATAGTGTTTATGATATAGTACACTATATAGGGAACGAACAACCGAGAATTCGGACACTACGCTAAACGTCATTTGCATCAGTAAATGCGCCGGGTATTTGTGTGACGCAGACAGATGCGCCCTCATCATGTAAACAAACCGACACTCACGAGGAAAGCTGGAGGTTGTATTGATGTTGAATGTTACATTTCCTTGATTTCAAGTTTTTTTTTATTAATTTTGAATGTTACATTTTCTATGTTGAATCGCAAATACATTTTTTGCATTTCTAAACGAAAGCCGGAGACTCCAATCCTTAAATCTATTAGTTTTCGCGATTATTCAGCTTCTTCTTCAAATGCAGTGTGTATAAGCATTGATAATAGATGCTGCTTTGTTATAAAAGATATATATAAAATCACACAAAATACACAATACGAGCGAAAAATGAGCAAGGAAGGAACTCCTTATAAGGGCATACTTACAATCCATACACTAAAGAGCATTTACAACAAACCACGGCAATACACAATGCTTAACCATATAGATTTGGAATGCAATCATTCTCCCTGCTGCTTTGTCATAAAAAAATTAAAAATACATAAATTCCCACAAAATATATATATAAAAAAGTGAAAAACGTTTTTTTTGGGCAAAGAACTCCTTATAAGGGAGTCCACAATCCAAGAGTATTTACATCAAACCTTGCCAATCCACAATGCTTCTCTCTATAGCTTTAGAGTGCATTCATTCACCCTTCTGCTTTGTTAGATAAAAATAACAAAAAATAATAAATTAACACAAATTGAAAAAAATACAAATAAATACAAATAAATCGTCATGGCAAGGAAGTCCTAAAAGGGCGTACTTACAATCCAATCACTAAAGAGTATTTACATCAAACCTCACCAATTGTTTATCACTGTATAGGTTTAGAGTGCACTCATTCACCCCCCAATTTGTATTGAGGTGGAGGGTGGAGGAGTTGGGAGGGGGGGGAGAAAGCCAGGATCCCAGTCTGGCAATGGCCTGGGGGTGCTGGGAGGACTGAGAGGTTGTCCATGGTGCACAGGGACACAAATGTCATGTAAAACATGTAAAACATACGACAGTTGCCCCATGGTTAATCATAAATAGATCCGTCACTGTTCCTTAGAACAAGATTTTTTCCTAGCTGATTAAGGGAGTTCCTTCTTATCCTCTGGGGGGCAAGGGTCAGGGGGAGGGTCCTAAATATATGGCCTTCTAAGCCCTTTGAAACTGTAGCTGTGATTAAGGGAGGTACAAATAAAGTTGAATTGAATTGAACGTGATTGGCTGATGCTGCTAGCTGTTTTCCTAAGCGTAACCTACCTTATCGTCTCTTTCTAATTCCCCCCTGATTTAAACGATAGCTATATTTTAGCGACACTGTTTTAATTTTTTCTTTCCTATTTTTTGTTTGTCTCAGATCAAAGTCTTGTTTGTGTTTCCACTCTGTATGTTAGTGTGTTGACTGCTTGTCACTTTAATCCACTGAGTATAAATCCACTAGTTTATCCTCCTCCGTAAAGTGCTGCACGTAGCCACTGAGAGCCCTCTCCATCGTTGGAGACCCTGTGGGAGATCCTCTCCGTAGCTTTACAAGCGCATCCAATATTTTTAACCATCCGTCGATGCAACGGAGATGGCGAGGGTTGTGATTGGTCCTCTAGAAACATCATTTCCAGAATCACTTCTCCCGGTTTGACTTTTCACCTCATTTATTTTGCACATTATGGACCAATTAAATACCAAATAAGATTATTTAGAACACTTTTCACATAGTATTCTAAATAACACTATGTGTTATTTAGAACACACAGTGGTCATCATATAAGATCGATCGGGCGGCGAATTGAGTTGTGTATCGGACATCCCGATGGAGAATTTATGACATTCTCAAGGGGTCTCTGCAGTTATGGAGTCGGATTACGGAGTCGGAGTAGTATACTTTGGCCTTTAGTGGCTTTTACTCTGCATCCATATGGAAACCCTGGTTTTAAAGGTTATCATAATCATAATCATATTCATAATAATACAATTGATGTTCCTGTGTATTTTATCATTGGTTGGTTGCTATTTTTTGATTATCATAATTATTAATACTGTTATTGTTATTGTTACTCTAATCTAATGGAGGAAGTATAGAGTATCCATTCCGTACCTGAAATCCCAAAACTGTCTTTTAGTTGTGTGTAAATTGTGCATTTTGTTTGCATGAAACATAAACATATTGTCTGTTCTATTCTGCTCTCATTGCCAGGTCTCTCTTGAAAAGTGATTTCATCTCAATGAGACTTTTACCCTTTTAAATAAAAATAAAGGAATTCAACAAACGTTTCCACAAGTGCTTCTCAAACACTCTGATGCCATCGCCGCCCCCAACATTTTCTCACAACGCGCCTCCAAGAGGAGGAGCAGGAGGAGGAGGCGTGAGAGAGCAGGAGAGAGGAGCAGTGGGAGCTCCTTCAAGAGGAAGAGGAGGAGGAGGAGGAAGAGTGAGAGAGGAGGAGAAGGAGTGAGAGAGGATGAGGAGGAGGAGGAGAAGAAGGAGTGAGAGCTCCTTCAAGAGAAAAAAATCCCCGCACCACAGATCTATCACCTCCTCTCCTCTCCTCTCCTCTCCTCTCTACTTCCCCCCCGCCACCTCCAGAAAGTGAGGTCCCTGCCAGCCTCCATCTTGGGGCCCCACATGTCCCTGATCCGATGCCCATGGCTGTGTGACTCCTCCTGGGGAGGGAGAAGGGAGGAGGAGGAGGAGGGAGGAGGAGGAGGAGGGAGGATGGGTACTTCCTGGCATAGATTGGCGGACGCAGACATCCCTCCCACCCTACCCCCCCATCCCCTTAAGGAGCAGATGCTTGCTTCCTCCCCGACATATGCCCCCCCCCCGGGAGAGAGGAGGAGGTGGAGGAGGAGGAGAGGGAGGGAGGAGAGGAAGGATAAGGCGCTCTTTACTACGATGGAAGTGATGGAGGGAGGATCCGAGGAAGGAGGGAGAGAGGAGGTGGAGGTAGAGGAGGAGGAGGAGGGGGGGGGAGGAGGAGATGAAGGATAAGGCGGTCTTCACTACGATGGAGGTGATGGAGGGAGAGAGGATGAGGAGAAGGAGGAGGAGGAGGGAGAGAAGAAAGGAGGAGTGGGAGAGAAGAAGGAGAAAAAGTGGGAGAGAGGAGGAGGAGAGGGTAGGAGAGAAGAGAAGGAGCGAGGGAGGGAGGCGGAGGAGCCCGAAGAGCTGATGAGCATCATCAGGAGAAAGGGGGAGAAGGAGTGAAAGAGGGAGAGGAGGAGAGGTGAGAGGCAGGGAGGAAGGGAAGGGGTGGTCGAGATGGGTGATGATATCACTAGAGGAGAGGGAGGGGCAAGGGAGATAGAGAAGATGCACACGAGGCTTTAGGGCGAGTGAGGGAGCACGGAGGAGGAGGAGGAGGAGGAGTGATATTCTAAAGGAGCTCTTATGAGGCACCGCACAAAAAGCCAAGGTCACAAGGTCAGGGCTGCACACACCGCCTTTATGTGTGTGTGTGTGTGTGTGTGTGTGTGTGGATATGTTTCTGTGTGGATTTGTGTTTGTGTTTGTGTGTGCATGTGCGTGCGCGTGCGTTTGAGTGCGTGTGTGTGACTGTGTGTGGATAATATCTGTGTGTGCGTGCATGTGTGTTTACGTGCATTTACATGTGTTTGTGAATGTGTACATCTGTGCTTATACGTGCGTGCATGCGTGTGTGTGTGTGTGGATGAAAGGATTACTGGTGCATGATGAGTGAGTGCATGAATGGATTGATGGGTGGATGAATTAATGAGAGAGCTTGTTAAGACATCCTTTGCAATTGACCAAACAACCATACCATAAATGTAAATAGATGCATGTGAATATATGCAAGATATAATATATAATACATTGCAGATGTTGTTTAGAAGAGGAGGAGGAAGAGGAGGAGGAGGGGAGGAGGAGGAGGAGGAGGAGGAGAGGAGGAGAGGGAGTTGAATTCAATTTAATTTTCAAACGAAAGACAGCTCAATGTTCGGTCTTTATCCAATTCTTTCTTTCAGTCGTCTTTTCAACATTTGCTCCGAGTTAGGAAAATGCGGGCAATCCACACACACACACACACACACACACACACACACACACACACACACACACACACACACACACACTTTCAGAGCTGATACGGTTGCAAGGTGAAATCCTTTCATGAAGGCAAACAAACAAGATGATTTGCCGACACACAGACAAATACACACACAAACACACACACACACACACACACAAACACACACTGCAAGTAAACAGCAATTCAAGTCTTCGCTTATACATACAAGAATTTAATTAACATCTATTGATAAGCATCAGCTTCTGTCTTAAGGACATAGTTGTTTGTGACACACACACATACACACACAAACACACACGTGTTTGAACCCACAACGTGTGCATTTGTGTGTCTTCGGGACGCGACTGCGATGCCCTCATTATAGGTTTATGCTCATGGCTCCTCATGCATGAATAGACGGCGCGCACACACACACACACACACAGCAAGACACAATCACAGGCAGACACACACACACGCACACACACACACACACACACACACACAGGCACACACACAGACACACACGCAAACACACACAGGCATTCATGCACAGGGCCAGATAGAAGGAGGGAGGGAGAACGGATTAGATGGGACTTTTAATCATCTTAATTAAGCTTAATTGTTATTTGCTGAATATCTGGCATTTAACAAGTTCACCGCTTAAAAGGAGGCCGGGCTGCTTACTAATTACAAGAAACAACAATAACAATACCTTGAATATGAATGACAAGGACAATGCAAAGTGTATTCGTTAGGATAAGATAATGCATTCGAAGGGGGGGGGGGGGTAGACCTGAGCAATGGAAGACGACGACTTTGAAAGAAGTAATCTTTAATTAGAAATGAGGTGAGCGCTATTCATGTTTTTGGGAAATTGGAATGGATTGTTTAATGTGTTTGGCTTCGACGCTAGATGTGATTCAAGTTCACTTTATTCAGAATGATTTGACTTTATTTTTTTTATCCCTACTTATTTTTTAGTCAGAGTAACATTAACTCCTTTAGAGTACCATTAAAACCTTTAGAGCAACATTAACTCCATTAGAGCAACATTAACTCTGCTGGAGTAACATTAACTCCTTGAGTGTAGCATTAACTCTGCTAGAGTAACATCAACTCTGCTAGAGTAACTTTAACTCCATTAGAGTAACTTTAACTCATTTAGAGTTACATTAACTCTGTTTGAGTAAAATTAACTCTGTTAGAGTAACGTTAACTCCATTACAGTAGAATTTACTCAACTCGAGTAACATAAACTCCATTACGGTAACATTAACTCCTAGAGTAACATGTAATCTGTTGCCGTAACATTCACTTAGTTAGAGTAACATTAACTCTGTTAGAGTAATAACAACTTCTTTAGAGTAACATCAACTCCTACACTACCATTTAATCTGTTGCCATAACATTCACTTAGTTAGAGTAACATTAACTCTGTTAGAGTAACATTAACTCTGATAGAGTAACATTAACTCCAATAGAGTAACATTAACTCTGTTAGAGTAACATTAACT
Source organism: Pollachius pollachius (assembly GCF_949987615.1). NCBI lineage: Eukaryota > Metazoa > Chordata > Actinopteri > Gadiformes > Gadidae > Pollachius > Pollachius pollachius. The sequence goes on from NC_136939.1 coordinate 24,908,355, forward strand.
TCTACACTACATAACATTATCATCAGCACTCACGTCACACTAAGCTCGGTTTAACGTTTAACCAACTTTTATTTGTGATTTATATCTACAAATAGTTTGTTTACACTTTACAAACTCACATCACGATTCATTTCAAACTCTCCCCAGCTGTCGCGGACACCCGCCATGCCAGAAGTGTGCCTCACAAACAGAGGTGGGTAGTAACACGCTACATTTACTCCGTTACAAATACTTGAGTAACTTTTGGGATGAATTGTAATTTCAGGAGTAGTTTTATTGCAACATACTTTTACTTGAGTATATATTTGAAGAAAGAATGGTACTTTTACGCCGTTCCATTTGGCTACGTGACGGTTGTTACTTTCTTTTTTTATATCTATTTTTTTTATTAAATGCGAGATCTATTTCTCTCCCTGAGGGACGTCTTCAGCCAACATTTCCATCACGTGACTATTTTAACCAATAAAAACCTGACAAAATGATCTTGCCAATCAAATGCAACCATTTGAGTCACATGACAAGAGTTTTTAATAGACAAAAAAACTCCCTTGTCTAATGGCTCCGGTTCCGCGCTCCGGTTCCGCACTAATGTTGTATCCGTGGCCCTGCCGTGCTATGTTCACAGGAGCAGAATGCGCAGATTTAAGCGACTATCTGGGTGAGTCGAGAAAATGGAAGAAAACCGCTGATTCTGAAACTGTAAGAGACAATCACAACTTCTCCCACAGTAACAATCAAACAAACTCACAAATACTCACAATAACACAGACACAAACTCACACACACTCTCAGTCATACAGACACAAACTATCACACACTCACATTCAGACAAGCTCTCAATCACACAAACTCACACACTAACAATCACACACTCACAATCACATTGACACAAACTCACACACACTCACAATCACAGAGACACTGTTCTTCTTACTCACTTTGCGTGCCCTGAGTCTGGGTGTGTGAGAGTCTGAGTGGTCTCTTTTTTCAGCCTCTGTAGATTCATACGTTAAGTGAGTTTGCCAGCAGGTTTTGATCATTTTATTTAAAGGTTGATGTATTTAATTTCGCAAAGAATTAATTTATTGTTTTAGTTCAAGGGTTATTAGTTTTAATTTTAAAGACCTTATTAATTGTTTGATTTAAAAGAATGT
>NC_136939.1:24909708-24917208 GCF_949987615.1 Pollachius pollachius
TCTCTCTCTCTCTCCTCCGACTTTTATCTCTGAACTCTGCCTCCTTTATTAGTCACCCGTCATTACGCAGACGCATACACAAACACATGCATCCGCACACACAAACAGATGCAGACACACACACACTTTTTCTATTCGCCTCATTCATCATCTTTCCTTTTACCTTAAAATCCCCCCTCTCTCTCTCTCTCTCTCTCCAGTTCCACTTTCATTTCATCCATCTCTGACTACAACTCATGTTGGGGCCAGTATAGGGGTTTATCACAAACACACACACACACACACACACACACACACACACACAAAAAAAATACACATGCACACACACACAAACACAAAGACACACACACAAACACACACATACACACACACACACCCTGTCACAGCGTCGGTGGGTGACAAGCGAGGTGTAGAGAGAGGGTCAAAAAGGGAGGAAGAGGGCGAAGAGAGTTCTAGAGAGGGGAGTGGAACCCAGCACAGGGACTGTAAACTCTCTAAACTCTAAACGTCCCTCCCCTGTGACCAGGAGCTAACCTGACCCATTAGCGAATCCCACAGATAACACACACTCTAATCACACCGAGAGGTGTTCATTCTTATGGTTTGCTCCTCCGAATGATTAGTTTTTGCTGTCTGTTCCATTTGCCCGCACAGAACAAAGAACTCTGCTCCTTCTACACATGCTGCAAAAAGACTGAGCTGATTTCTTTGAATGCTTTTAAATCCGGGCTGAGAGCACTTGAGATGACCTTCTTTACTTGTAACTGTTTTTTATGATTTTAATTGCTGTCTGTATGTTGTAACAGTGTAACTTTTGCTGCCTTTTTTGCAGGACTCCCTTGAAAAAAAACATGTTTTTTAATCTCAATGGGACTTTCCTGGTTACATAAAGTTTCAATAAAATATATAAAGCAATCCCACCCTTTGTGTTTCGGTCAATGTGATGACGCTCAGGGTACAAAGGCTATTGAATTGTGTGCTGGCTTCAGTATAACCAGCTAGTCATGGGTTTAACCGTTTTTCTTGTCACGTCAATTGTTAGCATGGTTAGCTGTGATGCTACAAATACGCAGCAGTTAAACATGGATTTTATTAAGGTAATTTTGTTTCGGATTGTATTTTTGTTTTCCTTGTTTAGTCGATACTTAGCAATAGTAAGCTGTAATGCTACAAATACAATAGCAGTTAAACACATTTTTTATTGAATTCATTTCGTTTTTTGATTTAATCAAAAATAATTAAATAATCACCACATTGCCGTATACATTTACAAGTATTACAATAAACATAATGTTTCATTTATTAATACGATGATTTATCAGACTTATTAAGCATTAATCATATTATTTAGCCTTATTAGTGCACAACATCAAATGATTAGATGAAGGCAAAATTGTTACAATATGATTCACATGATCCATAACATGACAGAGTATTATAATAAGATGACATAATATTATAATTATTATAATGTTTATGTGTGTGTGTATTTCTGTGTTTTTGTGTGTGTGTATGGCTGCGTGTATGTGTGTGTGTGTGTGTGTTTGTGTATGTGTGTGTAAGTGTGTGTATGCTAAACAGTTGCAGTTGTCTTATGCTTAAAAATCTCCTGGAGCTAAACGAGAATTCCTGTCCTCGCCTTTAAATAACGACATGGACATTTTCTTTGCCCGCGCTGTTAAAGGGACGGTCTAATGAGTCATTATTCTGTAATTCAATTACAATTAAAGGAGAAGGAGGAAGAAAAGGAGGAGGAGGCCTCTCGATTACTGGGACTGTGCACCAAAGCGCAATGTATGTTTACGTGTACACGGCACGTGCACACACGCACACACATGCACACAGACACACACACACACACACAAACAAACACAAACACACACACACACGACAAAGACAGAAGACTGTGAATCACTAGGTGGTCAGAATAAAAAAGAATAAATAATACTAACAAAACATTCATCATTAATAACTAGTCAGATAACAATAGTCCAAAGAAATGCTAAGGGACTAATATTGATAGCAATATGCATCGTTTGAATATACTAATTCTAAAGGTCCCATGGCATGAAAATTGAACTTTATAAGGTTTTCTAACATTAATATGAGTTCCCCTAGACTGACTATGGTCCCCCAGTGACTAGAAATGGCGTTAGGTATAAAACGAGCACTAGGTATCCTGCTCTGCCTTTGAAAAAACAAAACTCAGACGCGCTGATTTGGAATTTTCCCTGTATGTCGTCATATGGGGACATGTTACCTCCCCTTCTCTGCTTTGCCCACCGAGAGAATTAGGCCAACTAATGAGAAAATGAGCCTTGACTGTTGTACACTTCTTTGTTATTTGGATAACCGTTCTGCTGTTGGTGTGATGGTGCATAAGACGTTGGGTTCTCTGACGTCTCTGGTATTTCCACAACGAGACTCGAAGTGGGGGTTATCTCAGCCATGGTTGAAAAGGAATTGGGGGAAGACGTCGGAGAACCTGCCGCAGTCGTTTGAGATTCCTAATATTATCTTGAGGCGCACACAGCTTTTGGCCGTGATAATATCTATTATATGATATAGATATCTATGTATAATATGATATTATTTAGATATAGAGCTCCAGGACTCCCGCCGGAGCACCCGGAGTGTTCTACAATATTTACAGAACATGGCCGAAAGCTGTGTGCGCCTCGCCATTGCGATACATCCAGTGTAAACAGAGCGCATGGTACTGTGGCCGCAAGCTGTGGGGACCTTTAAGACAAAATATTAATAGCATAATAACATAAATACATAGCATATTTAATGCATCCCAGACATGACTAATGAATGATTATTAGTCATATTTGTATTATCCGCACTATTTGAAGTCTATATATAACTATCACTACCATGTTGATTATCTCAAAACTTCCGATACACATTTTACTTGGTAGCAATCTTTGTTTCATGAGCGCTAACACACCGCAAGCACCTGGCTAGCCTCCAAACATACTCAATGGAGTAAGCTAGACAGTACCTCTACTAGCCTTGGTTAGCGTCGCGGCGGCTGTGTCTTAAAGGGGCCAGGGGCTATTGCTATAAGCTAACACACGCGGTGTTAAACCCAGGAGCGACTGCCTGCTCGACAACGTTCCCAAAGTCGGTCCCATGACCCCGCTCTGCCCCATTGTCTGCGGAATTACACGGCCGAATGGCCCGGAGAAAAAAGGGAAAAATCGAAAATGTAAATAACTGCCTTTCAATTTGTTTTTGTTTGTTATGTATTGGGCTTTTTTTCTTTATACGCGTGTGTGGCTTTGTTTGGTGTGTGTGTGTGTTTGTTTGTAAATGTGTGTGTGGGTGTGTACGTCTGTGTGTGTGTGTGTGCATACGTGCATATGTGAATCTGTATGTGTGTTTGTGTGCGTGTATGTGTGTCTATATTTAGGTGTATGTCTATGTGTGTTTATATGCACGTGCGTGTGTGCACGTGCATGTGTGCACGTATTTGTGTGTGTGTTTGTATGTAAGTGTGTGTGTGTGTGTGTGTGTGTGTGTGTGTGTGTGTGTGTGTGTGTGTGTGTGTGTGTGTGTGTGTGCACCTCACCACGCTGGTTTGGCTCAGGCATCACGCGTTAATGAAAGCATTTTGGGCAGCCATGTTGATTCTGGTTTCCACGGGGACACTGAGGGCCCCAACAATGTCACGGTAGCTTTGGCCAACATACTGATAGAATACAGTCTTCTGTCCCTCTGTCTGTCTGCCTCTCTCTATCTCCCTCGCTCAAATTCTCTAGGCATCATTTTCATTATTTTTCTTACATTTTTTCTGTTTATGCGGTTGTTGTTTTTCGATTTTAATTAATTTCTTGAAAAGCACCCTAGTTTTGGTGGTCTTTTCAATAAACGGTGGAAAAGTTTTTTCCACCGTTTATTGAAAAGACCAACCTAAACATTTTTTTTAGGGTTTTTTGGTTCATCTTGTTTATCCGGTAGTTGTTTTTTAGATTTTATTCTATCTCTTTAAAAGTACCATCGTTTGGATAAGTGGGTTAGTGGTTTTTTCAATAAACGGTAAATAGTTTTCATTATTTCCTCTTGTGTTTTTCATCCGATAGTTGTTTAAGATTTTATTTTATTGCTTAAAAAGTATCCTAGTTTGGGCGGTTGTTTCAATAAACTGTGACACGTGTTAGAGTGTGTGTGTTTGAGCTTCATGTCATTGTATATATGCTTCGGACATCCCTTCTCTTCCCACTGCTATTTCTGTTCATATTTAAGTCAATATATAAAGATAGATGAGATAGATAACAACTTTATTAATCATCTAAAGACGTTTCTTTTTTTGGGGTAACAATGGTTACCTATCTTCCTTTGTACCAGCTCACTATTGTACTACCACTTTCATTTCATTCCTTTCTTCCCACTCACTATTGTACTCTAACTTTCGTTTTCTGGCCTCCTTGCTCAGTTTTACTCTGTTTCGCTGGCCTTGTTTCGCAAATTTTCATTCATCCATTGTAACCCTCTGTGTGTGAAGGAACGAGGTAAACAAAGGCAAACAAAAACAGTATTTGTGTGTACTTGTGTGTGTGCTCGTGTTAGAGTGTGTGTGTTTGAGCTTCATGTCATTGTAGACCCTTGTGGTTATCAGTGTGTGTCTGGCTGAGTCTGTGTGGGTGTATGTGTGATGTCCTGTGTGAATGTGAGCGTGTGTGTGTGTGTGTGTGTGTGTGTGTGTGTGTGTGTGTGTGTGCGTGCCTCTGTTTGTGTGTACCTCCGTTGGTGTGTGTCCCGTCCACGTGTGTGTGTCCACATGCGTGTGTGACAAATGTGTGTGTGATGTCCTGGTAACCCCGTGTGAATATGTGTGTCTGTGTATGCATGTGTTTGTGTGTCCACATGTGTGTGCGTCTGCGTTAGTGTGTCCGCATGTGTGTGTGTGTGTCTTGTAGTGTGTGTGCGGGCCACAGAGCGCTGGACGCTAGCTCTCTGATGAGCCTCCTCATCTCTCTGCACTCCGCTGCACACTCAACCACTCCACCTCCTCCTCCTCCTCCTCCTCCTCCTCCTAATCTCCTCCTCCTCACCGCCTCCTCCTCCTCCTCCTCCTAATCTCCTCCTCCTCCTCCTCCTTACCGCCTCCTCCTCCTCCTCCTCCTCCTCCTCCCGCTCCTCCTCCACCTCCTCCTCCTCCTCCTCCTCCTCCCCTCCTAATCTCCTCCTCCTCACCGCCTCCTCCTCCTCCTCCTCCTCCTCCTCCTCCTAATCTCCTCCTCCTCCTCCTCCTCACCGCCTCCTCCTCCTCCTCCTCCTCCTCCCGCTCCTCCTCCTCCTCCTCATCATCTCCTCCTCCTCCTCCTCCTCATCTCCTCCTCCTCCTCCTCCTCCTCCTCCTCCTCCTCATCATCTCCTCCTCCTCCTCCTCCTCCTCCTCCTCCTCATCCTCCTCCTCCTCCTCCTCCTCCTCCTCATCATCTCCTCCTCCTCCTCCTCCCACTCCTCCTCCTCATCCTCCTCCTCCTCCCACTCCTCCTCCTCCTCATCATCTCCTCCTCCAGCTCCTCGCTTCCACGGCTCGGAGCCAGGAAGTTGTGTGTGTGTGCGTGTGTGTGTGTGTGTATATGTGTGTGTGGGTTTGTGTGTGAAGGGGGTTGTTTGTGTACGTGTGTGTATGTGTGTGTGTATATGTATGTATGGATGTGTGTGGATGTTTGCGTGTGTGTATTTATATGTATATGTGTGTGTGTGTGTTTCTGTGCCCCTATGTGTGTGTATTCATGTGTGTGCCTGTCTGTGCGTGCGTGCCTGTGTGTATATGTGTGAATGTGCGTTTGTGTATGTGTTTGGGTGTTTGCGTGTGTGTATGTATATGTATATGTGTGTGTGTGTGCCTGTGCCCCTGTGTGTGTGTCTTCATATGTGTGTGCCTGTGTGTGTGTGTTTTCGTGCCTGCGCGTTGTGTCTGTAAGTGCGTGTGTGCGTGTGTGTGTGTGTGTGCCAGTGTGTGTGCGTGTGTGTGTGCCGGACAGCGTCGGAGCAGGATGGAGGCTCCACTGAGGGGGCTGGGGGCTGCAGCCGGCATCGTAACCACAGGACAAGGGCCGCGGCGACTGGCCAAGCCCCCGACCCAAGACCCCCAGTCCAACGCTGCCAGCCGACCCACTGAAGGGCCACCGCGACTGGGCACGGCGTCAGGCCGGGAGAGGGTGGGCTGGAGGGCTGGAGGTCTCACCGGTGCTAATGGCGGCGGCTAGATTAAGACCTCCGCTCACAAGCCGGGACAATGGAGGTGTGTGCCTGTGGGTGTGTGTGGCAGGCAGACAGACACATGGAGGCGCACACACATATACACACAATGACACTTGCACAGACACGCACACACACACACTTGAACACACACACACGCACACACATATACAAACATGTAAACACTTTCCTACGAGGAGGAAGAAGTGATTTTTTGACAAAGTCGTCCCACACACACACACAACACATCCACAGACACACTAAGGCAAAACGCACACACGCAAATCAAGAACAGGCTCAGAAGCAGAATGCCTCTGATGGTAAGAGGAAGAGCACGGTAGAAGTGCCATCTGAATGGTTGTTTTTGTACTTGGAGTTATTATGAAGGGAATCAACAGGAGAGAGAAAAACAGGACGAAGGATTTGGCGGGAGAGAAGGGCATCCCGATGAGAGAGGAGAGAGAGAGCATGATGAGAAAAAGTAAAAACTAGAACGTACGGGAGTGTAAGAAAGTTAATGTCTGTGTCTGTGGACATGCGTTGTGTGTCTGTGTACATGTGTGTGTGTGTGTGTGTGTGTGTGTGTGTGTGTGTGTGTGCGGGTGTGTGTGTCACAGACACACAAGCACACACAAGGACCCACACAAAAACACACACACGCACACAGACATACAGACACACACATAAATAAGAGAGAGAGAGAAAGAGAGGGATAGAGCAAGACAGAGAAAGTGAGTCACCTAATGACGACAAGAAGAACAAAACTAAAACGTACAGAAGTGTATAGGGAGTTCAAATATACTGCGATCCTCTGAGGATCAGAAGGTCTTGTCTCGTCTTGTGAGGTCTTTTGTTGAGGGGACGAAAGAGAGACAGGACACACACACACAGACACACACAAAAACAAACACACACACATGCACAAACACACACACACGCAAAGCACACAAACACACAGAGACATACACACTTAGACATGCACACACACCCCTACATACACATATAAAGGTAAGTATCAGCGACCATCAATGTCCATCTGAGGTAATGTGACAATAATCACATGTCTTGGTGATAGGCAAGAGATAAATGGGAAAGAGAGAGTGAGAGAGACAGAGCAAGAGAGAGAGAGGGACAGAGAGAGAGAGAGAGGGGGAGAGAGAGGGAGAGAGACAGAGAGTGAGAGAGGGGGAGGGAGAAAGAAAAAGAGAGAGAGGGAGAGAGAGAGAGAGAGGGGAGGGAGAAAGAAAAAGAGAGAGGGAGAGGGAGAGAGAGAGAGGGAGA
>NC_136939.1:24922208-24924708 GCF_949987615.1 Pollachius pollachius
CCGGAAGGTGACCGCGTTCTCCTCCGCGCAGTTCGCGCTCCTCTAACGCCTCGGACCCGTTTCTCTGTGCGCTTCTTCAGAGCGCGAAATAAGAAAAAAAAACACAAAACCGAAAAAAAACCCACAACGGACCCGCAACGGACCGCCTTGGAAGGGTCGGGGGGGTCCCGCGCTCCTTATTGGTCAGGTGCGGCGGTTACATCACTCCACGATGATGATGATGATGATGATGATGATGATGATGATGACGATGTCGCCACGCGTCTTCCTCGCCTCCTTCGCGCGCGTCTTTAAGGGACGCGTCTCGTCGGCTCGCGGGCTTCGAGCGAACGAGGTCTTGTCCGCGCGCGACGCCGTCACAGACACGAGTAGACACTCTCTCTCGCTCTCTCCTTCCCCTCTCTCCCTCTCTCTCTCTCTCTCTCTCTCTCTCTCTCTCTGTCTCTCTCTCTCTCTCTCTCTCTCTCTCTCTCTCTCTCTCTCTCTCTCTCTCTCTCTCACGCGTCTCTCTCGCCCTCCGTCTTCACTGCTCCTCCGCTGCGCGTCACGGCACCCGGAGAAGAACGTCTCTCCGGTGTCCGGTCCCACGGAAGCGCTCGTGACTCTCGGTTCTTCTTCGTCTCCACGCCGACGGGGATTTTTTTTGGGAAAGCCACCGCTGATACCGCGGACCGCCGAGCCAACATACCACCCCCACACACACCTCCACACCCCTTAAAAGTAAGCTTTATATTTCTTTGTATTCCTTGCGTCGTGGTGCGCGTCGAGCGCCGAGACGCGAATCCAAAGTTAACTTCGAGGGAGAGTTGGAGGGGGACTGGGGACGATTTCTGTCCGGTGTTGTCGTGGTTTTAGTCGGACGTGCCGTTTATGTAGTCAGCTAAGTGGACGCTTGTGGTGGATGGTGGATTGGTTCTGCGTAAATTGGGGATTTTGTTGTTTTATTTGGTTTCTATGAATTTTTTGGGGCATGGCTTTTGAATTGCGTGATATGGCTCCAGGAAAGTGTTTTATATGACATGATGTGAATCTAGAAATGGCATATATACATTGAAATAGCTCTAGAAATGGCTTTTATATGACTTGATAAGAGACTACAAACGGCTTTTATCTAACTTGATAAAGCTCGAGAATTGGATTTTATACAACGTGATGAGGCTCTAGAAATGTATTTTACATGACATGATATGATTCTAGAAATGGCTTTTATATATATCATGATATACATCTAGAACGGTATTTTATTTAAAATCATATGGCTTTATAGTTTGCTTTTATACAACGTGAGATAGCTCTAGAATCTGCTTTTATATGACACGACCTGGCTCTATAAATGACTATTATTTAACAGAATAAGGCATTAGAAACGGATTTTATATAACATGATGTAGCTCCATAAATGTATTTTATACAACGTAATAGGTCTCTAGAAATGGCTCTTAAATAATACAATAAGGCTCTAGAAAAGTATTGCATACAGCATGATATGGATCTAGAAATGTTTTTTATATGACATTATATGGCTCTGGAAAATGAGGCTCAAACTACGGACATGTTGGAGGGACGTGTGTGTTTCTCTACCTACTTCAGTGATCGTTTTTTTGGGCTGCACACGAAGGACCCTTGACACTTAAAGTTCACTAAATTCCCTTTTTTAATTGCGCAGTCCCGTCCCGTTCAGAGTGGACTTTATATATATATATATATATGTGTGTGGAACAGTATTTATATATGTGGGACACTCTTTATATAAGTGGAACGCTCTTTATATATGTGGAACGCCATTTATATAAGTGAAACGTTCTTTATATATGAAGAACACTCTTTATATATGTGGAACGTTCTTTATATATGTGGAACACTTTTTATGCATGTGGAACGTTCTTTATATATGTGGAACGTTCTTTATATATGTGGAACGCTATTTATATATGTGGAACCCTCTTTGTATATGTGGAACGTTTTTTATATATGTGGAACTTTTTATATATGTGGATTTGGTTTGGTTGGGTTTCGTGTGGATCGCGTTGTTTTACGCATCAGTGAATGTGGAGGAAACTGTATAACAAACTAAGAAACTGGAGCTAATTCATGTTTTATGTGATTAATTCACAGTGTGAAGGATTGGTTTGGTGTTCGACCATTAAACTGCACCGTCAGGTGCCCTTAAAAAACAAGAAGGAGCCTTTTGACTATTTCCTGCGTTCCGTTTCCAATGTGGCATTCGCTCTTTTCAATTGAAAGAAATCCCACTGAAAACAGAAAAAGAAAGATCCAATCGTCTTCCCAAGCGCACAATGCGCACATCTCTGTTCTCTTTAAGACACACCGTCTCAAACAGGCGTCAATCCGGCACCAAAAGTCACTTTCAAATGTGTCCCAGCGAGTTAAATAACCCTTCCTCCGTTCTACGGGGCTGGAGGCTTTTTTTGTAGTGACTGCTCGTCAAAGTTGGTCACTCAAATTGTGCGTAATTTCAGATATGGAGTAAAACGAACTG
>NC_136939.1:24927208-24935897 GCF_949987615.1 Pollachius pollachius
TTCGACTCGTTGATTTAGTAATTTTATAGATACATAAAAAAGGTGTTTTGCCTTGCTTATGCTTCGATATTTGATAAAAAATAATTGTAGGTTTGAGTTTGATTATTTGAAGTCTTATTCTTTTTTACTTTATTTTTTTAGGGCATTTAGCAGACGCTTTTATCCCAAGCAACTTAAGATAAGTACATTTGCCAGGAGAAAGAGAAACAACAATATATCTCTGTTGATACAGTGAGGATGTTCATAGAACCAAATGCCGAGCACTAACAATCACTAGGTTAACCCATTCCCTGTACACAACAAAGATAGCTAAGATAAGATGCTACTAAGTACTATAACTGAGAAAAACATACAATAAGTGCATACATTAAGTGCCTGGATGTACAAACATACAATAAGTGCCTGTTGAAGTCGAAATTCTAAATTATTAACGTTGAAAAGAATTATAATTACGATTATATTTCCAGTTTTATCCATCCATGGGTTTATTTACAGTTAATCAACAAATGAAATTGAATCAGTAATTCAAATCGGGGATCCAAGCAAAGATTTCTGTAACTTTGCTCGGAAGCAAATGTTTGAACTATTTAATCCCTGTTGCCTCACAGCTTCCCCCCCACCACTCCTCTGTCCTGACATCTGCAAGGAAGCCTCCTAAACGTGCACATCGCTCCCAACGTTTTTAACGTCAAACTTTAAATGAGCCCCCAACGCAATTCAAACCAAATTATTTAAATATACAAGCATATATATAATTTGCATTTATTTGATTTAAAGAGGAAATAGTTCTGTTGCTTCAAAGGGCCTCTAACTGCTCCAAAGGGCCTTTTAACTCTTTAACGTTTTTAACTCTTTAACGTTTTTAACTCTGTTACTTCGCAGGCCGCCCCCTCTCCCCTCCGGCCGGACGGGGGCCCGCCATGCCCCAATAGGTGCCCCGCGTGATGCCTGACAATGACGGCGACCGCCTCCTGAGCAGACAGAGCAAACGGCGCCGCGTCGACATCGGGGTGAAGCGCACGACGACGGCGGTGACCGGCGCCCGGGAGTCCCTCGTCCTCTTCAACGTCATGAGCCAATCGCACACGTCCTCCGAGCAAGACGCCGCAAGCGCTGCTGCAGCCGCGGTGGCTAACGGCGAGGCGGACAAGTCGAACGTACTCCGGAAGCTTCTGAAGAGGCACAACTCGTACGAGGACGCCATGATGGCGTTCCCGGGGGCGACCATCATCTCCCAGCTGCTGAAGAACAACATGGGGAAGAACGGCGGGAACGACTCCGGTTTCCAGGTACGTCCACGCCTAGCCTAGCCTCCTAGCTACCTAGCTAACTCCTCACCTAGCCTCCTAGCTACCTAGCTCCCTCGCTCCCTAGCCTCCTAGCTCCCTCGCTACCTAGTCTCCTAGCTACCTACCCTCCTAGCTACCTACCCTCATAGCTAACTCCTCGCCTAGCTTCCACCACCGATTTTAACGTAAATTTTAACGTTCATTTTAACGTTAAATCTAACATTAAGTTGAACGTTAATTCTAGCATAAATTTGAACACCCTGACCCATTCAGATAATTTTTTTATAATTTTTAAATTACCAGAATCAAGAGCCAGTGTTTAGTACTGGGTTAGTGTCATTTTAACGCGTTCATTTTAGCGCCCTGACGCGTTGCTAGGATAACGGGTTCAACGTGGCTCTATACCCTAGCCCTAAAGTCTGTGGAAAATCACACTGGTTCTTGGGGAGTTGGCGTGTAGAGCCAACACCGAACCAGCACCGGGTGTACGGTGGAGGAACGGGGGTAAGGGTGTCCTGTTGAGGGGATTTAGGGATACGCAGACATTTAGGTTGGAACCCAGAATCTGTCAGTGCCCCAGCCACTGGAAAAACCCTGAATACAATCATGAATTCACTTCAAGTCACCTAACTCGTACATATCTGTCGACCTGTCCATCCCCTCCCCTCCTTCCTTTCCCCTCTCTCTCCCTCCCCCCCCACTCCCTCCCCTCTCTCTCCCTACCTTCCCCTCCCTCCCCTCTCTCTCCCTACCTTCCCCTCCCCTCCTCTCTCCTCTCCCTCCCTCCCCTCTCTCTCCCCTCTCTCTCCCTACCTTCTCCTCCCCTCCTCTCTCCTCTCCCTCCCTCCCCTCTCTCTCCCTACCTTCACCCCCCTCCAGGGCAGCGGGACCTTCTCCAGCGGGGGGTCCGAGACCCAGAACGACGACGTCTGCTCCAACCCCTCGTCCCGGGACCCGGAGAGCCCGTCACGCTGCCTCTCTCTCTCCCCCTCCCTCGCCCCTCCCCTCTCCTCCTCCTCCTCCGCCTTCCCTCTCCCGGCTCCGCCCCCTCCTCCCGCTCCGGCCCCACCCCCGGCATTGGCTCCGCCCCTCTGCGTCTTCGACCTTGAGAGGTTGCCGGACGAGCACCTGCGCGCCAAGCGAGCGCGAGTCGAAAACATCATCAGGGGCATGAGCCACTCCCCTCTAGTGGCGGCGCGCTCTGGTGGTCGCCACGAGGACGGCGGCGGAGGAGGAGGCGGTAACCATGGCAACCGTAGCATCAACAACGGGGGCGGGAACTTCGTCTCCGCCTTGCTGCGTTCTCCCGGGTCGCGACTGACCGGAGTTGGTGTTGGAGTAGGTGGAGGAGGAGGAGGAGCAGGAGGTGGAGGAGGAGCAGGAGGTGGAGGAGGAGCAGGAGGCGAGGGATACCGGGAGAACAAGCGGAAGCAACGCCTGCCGCAGCAGCAGCAGCAGCAGAGCTTCAGCCAGCTGGTGTGCTCTCGCCAGGAGCTCAGACAGGAGGAGAGACGTCAGCTCAAGCTGCAGCTGGAGGACATGCAGGTAGGGGATGCCACCTAGAGAGTTTGTTATGTACGATCATTCAAAAACACCATGTTATTTCCCATTGACATTTGACCGAGGGAACCAGCGTCTCGGAGGCGGGACATATTCTTCAGAGGTCTATTATTCCAGAATTCATGCAAAGCTAGAATGACCAAAAGTCACTTTGTGTCAACAAGAGACTGACTCCACAGACTCCCACTATCGTCAGCTCCGCTATACCCAACACTGTACGAACACAAACTGTGGGTAAGTTAGGCTACTTGGTGGCTATGGCTAACATCATTTGCAATGAGTTAAAACAGCCAACCCCTTAAAAAAAACACAAAAGACCTCGCCATAGCACCAGAAAATCTTAAGCAATAAATATTGCGTCTTGCCTTTATTAATGTGGCAGCGGTCTGCAGCTGCATTCCCGTGGTGTAGCCTACCACATCCATTTAGTTCAACAGGTTATCGCTCTGATACTGTCTACGGTACTAGCAACCTGGTCTGCTGGTTTGTACCTATGTTTTCAGGCTCAAATGACTTCATTGTCTGATGCCTCATCATTGCATCCCAGCCAGAGAGTATTGGTATTAAAGGTCCCACGACAAGCCACCAGGTGTGAGTGTGATTAGCCGTTACAAGCCGTTTTGAAAATCTGCCCCTTTTGACATCACAAGTGGGTGTGTCCACCTAGATTTGTGACGGATAGATGAGCAACGTTTGCTACAGTCCACTGGGTAGGCTGGTAGGCTGATCTATCCAGCACCCATCTAGGTGGACACCTAGATGTCAGAAGCTGCACATTTTCAAAATGGCTAGTAATGGCAAATCACACTCACACCTAGTGGTGTAATATGTCCCCTTTAATACATCATTCATTGTCCAAGCCAGGTTGGCAGCTCAAACAAAGTAAATCCAAATAATTCAGCTCGTACTCGTCCCCAACGAAATCGAGGCCTAAGCTCGTTGGATAAAAGCGTCTGATGAACACCCTGAATGTAAACGTCAGAGAAAAAAGAGATTCCTGCACTCTGATTGGTCAACGAGCTGCAGGTGTGCAGCCTCCCCCAGCCCCAGGGTCCAATCAGGCTCAGACCAGGTGAGAGAGAGAGAGAGTGACCTTCTGACAAATTGACTTATGTGAGACGCTTAATGCTAGTCATTTAGTGGACAATTTTAACTAGAGCGAGAGAGAGAGAGAGAGACCTTTTGGCAAATGGACTTATTGTGTCTCAATTCAGGGGACGTATCCTTCGAAGGCTGCATTTGAAAAACGCTTGCGTCACAGCGGCGCGTCAAGGCTGTCCCATTTCGAAGGCTCCTTCAAATGCGGCCGAGAAACGCAGCCTTCTTTTCCCGGATTTGAAGGGTCCACCGGCTGGATCCTTCACGGCCCAACGTATCCCAAGATTCATTGCGCGTTGGATTTTTTCAGAAATGGCGTCGCAGCAAATTACATATTTAATGACAAAACTAGGTAAAAACATTTTTTTACATTAAAATAAAGTTGGGACTATTTTAAATTTGTAGCTTTATTTTCAAAGTTCATTGACATTAACACGAGCCATATAATGTTAAACTAATTAATGTTATATTTTATATAATTATTATATAACTGCTCCATATTTCTCCTCCGCCGTCCGGTTTGAACCGCAGCGGTCTTGTTACGCAAACTGGAAATGCTCCGTAGGGCAGACCGTCTCATTTAAAAAAGTTTGTTCGGCCTTCGGTCCGGCATTCACGGTCTACGAAGGCCACACCTTCATAGACCGCGTCCTTCGAAGGATGCGTCCCTCGAATTGAGACACAGCCTGTAAGTCGCTTGGGATAAAAGCGTCTGCTAAACGCCCTGAATGTAAAATGTAAGCGTATCTTATCCGCTTTGAGTGCCTGGGCAGCAGTGCTGATCACTCTCTCCCCCTCCCTCCCCCTCTCCCTCCCCCTCTCCCTCCCCTATCCCCTCCCCTCCTATCTCTCCCGCTTCCCCCCCTCTCCCGTCCTCCCGCTCTCCTTCCTCCCTCCCCCGCTTTCCCCCTCTCCTTCCCCTCTCTCCCCCTCTCTCCTCCCCCTCTCCTTCCCCTCCCTCCCCCCCTCTCCTTCCCCTCTCTCCCCCTCTCCCCCTCTCCCTCCCTCTCCCCCTCCTCCTCTCTCCTCTCTCCCCCCTTTCTCCCCCCTACCCCTCCCCCTCTACAGAAACAGCTGCGCCAGCTGCAGGAGAAGTTCTACCAGATCTACGACTCGGAGACAGAGGAGGAGGAGCACGAGGAGAACGAGGAGCGCCCGGGGAGCCGGGTAGGAGCTGGAGGAGGAGGAGGGGGAGGAGGAGGAGGAGGCGCGGCCGAGGACGACGGCAATCTCTCCGAAGCAGACAGCCTCCGATCGGACGGCCTGGAGGAGCGTCGCCATGGCCACAGCCTCAGCAGTCGTCGCCGCGACGATCAGCCTGACAACCGAGGGGCGGAGCTTGACCCCGGCGTGTTCCTGGACCGCGCCCGCGCCATCCTGAGGGGGAGGGCCCTAATTGGCCCCGGGGGGCCGGATGGGATGCAGATGGAGATGATGATGGAGACGGAGGAGGAGGAGGAGGAGGAGGAGGAGGAGGAGCTTGAGTACGAGGCGGCCGGGGAGGAGCGGAGCCCTAGGAAGAGGAGGGCGGCAGCCTCAGGAGGAGGAGGAGGTGGTGGTGGGGGCGGCAGGCACCTAGCGGAGACCCTCAAGCAGGAGCTGAGCTGCGCCGTGTCGCAGGTGGTGGACAGCGTGGTCAAGCGGGCCCAGGGGGGGGGCGGGCGGCCCGGTTGCCACGGCGACACGCCCACCTCCTCGGCCACGCCCTCGACAGCGGCGGCAGCCCACCCGCCGTCCCAGCAGCCGCCACCGCCGCCTCCCTCCCACTCCTCCCACTCCTCCATGTCCAACTCCTCCCCTTCCTGTGGCGGCAGCGGAGGGGCGGGGCTCTACGGCCCACTCGCCGCAATGGCGCCCGAGCTGCGATTCGCCGGCGCTCTCGGCCTGGCCCTCAACGGGGGGGGGGGGCGACCTCAGCCCTTCCCCCCGCCCCCCCCGGCGGCGGCTACCAGCCCTCGTCCAATCAGAGGCTGCACTGCTTCGGCGGCGGCGACACCCACGTCATGCCGCTAGACTCCTCCCCCTTTGGCATGGCTCCGCCCCCGAACGACCAGACGGAGGCGCTGTCACTGGTGGTGCGAAAGGGCGGAGTCGCCGCAGACCACGCCCCCTCCCTGGCCCCGCCCCCCCAGCAACAAGCCCTGCCCCCTCCCCACCACCAACACCACCCCTCCTCGCTTCACCAATCCGCGCTCTCCGCCTCGCTCGGCTTTGGCCCCGCCTCCTTCCGCCACCCCTTCCCCCTCCCCCTCATGGGGTACCCCTTTCAGGGGCCCCTCGGAGTGGGTGGGCCCCATCACCATGGCTACCCGGGCCCCAAAGAACACCACATGAGGACCTCCCCCGACGCCATCGACCTCGTCCGCGAGACCGTCAGCCTGAGATCCAAGATGGCGGGAATGAGCGGAGGCCATCTTAACCACCACCACCACCACCATCATCACCGGCAGCAGCAGGGCTCCGGCTCCTCCCCTCCTGGTCACCATGGCAACCAGGAGGGGCTGTCGTTGGCGCTTATCAAGTCTGAGTGCGGAGACCTCCAGGATCTGGCCGACATCTCGCCCTACTCCGGGAGTACCGTATCCTTACACTGTGTGTGTGTGTGTGTGTGTGTGTGTGTGTGTGTGTGTGTGTGTGTCTGTGTGTGTGTGTGTGTGTTTGTAGTCGGGTCTGTCTGGTATCGATTAGTCTGGTCTTTTTAGTGTAAGCTAGTGTAGTAGTCTGTCTAGTATCAACTAGTCTAGTTTTCTATCTAGTATCATCTCGTCTGGTATCTGGTGTCAATTAGTTAAGGCTACTTACTATAGATCGAATCTACTTTATCTAATATCAAGTCGTCTGGTCTATCTAGTATCAATTAATTAACTATACATTTTGTAGATCTAATGTAGTTTATCTAGTATCAACTCGTCGGTCTGTCTGGGATGAACTACTCTGGTCTGTTTAACATCAACCCGTCTGGTCTATCCGGAATCAACTAGTATGGTCTTTCTAGATCAACTAGTCTGGTCTATCTGGTATCAACTAGTCTGGTCTATCTGGTATCAACTCGTCTGGCCTGTTTAGTATCAACTAGTCTGGTCTGTCTGGTATCAACTAGTCAGGTCGGTCTGGTATCAACTAGTCTGGTCTGTCTGGTATCAACTAGTCAGGTCGGTCTGGTATCAACTCGTCTGGCCTGTTTAGTATCAACTAGTCAGGCCGGTCTGGTATCAACTCGTCTGGTCTGTCTGGTATCAATGAGTCAGTGATGATTGTTTCCTCGACACGGGGGGAAGATGAAAAGGGGCACAACAGGAAATGGGGGTTAGGGGGGGGGGGGGGGGGGGGAGGGGAGAAACGCGTCGCACCACACTCTCGCCCCCTTTTTAGCCCCCCTCCCTCTTGCTCTCTCTCTTTCTCTCTCTCTCTCTTGTCTGTTGAACTCTCACAGTCTTGCTCGCACGCCCTTGTGTCGCTTTCATCGCAAAGACTTTGTACATCCACGCTCAAAGCAAATCATATTTCACGTGTATTTGTGTGTGTGTGTGTGTGTGGGGGGGGGGTACTTCTCAGAAGCTCAAAGGTAATCATATTTCAAAGACTCACAGGTAAAGGGGGCAGCTGAATGCTTGGGACTCATTGATGAGAGCTTTGAGAGTCTGTGTGTGTGTGTATGCGTGTGTGTGTGTGTGGGGAGGGGGGGGGAAGGGAACTTCCCACATACATTTAACTTAACAAATATTATTTGAGTTAGTGTCGTACAGCTCTCTCTCTCTCTCTCTCCCTCTGTCTCTCCGTCTGAAACACACTCTTTCCTACATCTCACAAGTCTGCGAGTTAACATGAGAAGCACCCACTCAGAAACACACACACACAACCACACAAACAAGCAGACACACAAACACCTGCACATGGGCGTACACACACACACACTAACACACACACACACACATACACACACACACACACACACACACACACATGCTTCAATGATCAGGGCAGGTGTTTACAGGTAGTCATTTGCTTTTCCTTCAAAACCTTTTATACTTCGGACACACACACACACACACACACACACACACACACACACACACACACACACTCTAAGATCCAGGCACACACACTTACACCTCCACACACACACACACACACACACACACACACACACACACACACACACAGACCCACCCACACACACACACACACACACACACAAGCGCACAGACATACAACACAGACACTAAGCTCTCCACCCACCCACCCCCCCAACCAACCACCTACCCCACACACACACACACACACACACACACACACACACACACAGACCTCCCTCCCCCCCCCACACACACACACACACAGACTCCCTAAGACCCACGCATGCACGCGTTTGAAGAATAAAAGAAGACAGGCGCCACTTTGAAGAGGATGAATGGATGAAGTGATGAGGGCCCCTGTGCTTGATCAGGGGCCCGCCGTCTTCAAACGGCCGGGGGTCCGCGGCCGCTAACACCAACGCTCATTTGAGATAAATAAATATTTGAGTTTTCTTTTTTGTTTGTTTTTGCGCTTTTATTTTGGCGGAGGGAATCCTTTACCGCCCCCCCCCCCCCCCCCCCCCCCCACTCGTGGGTGGGAGTGGGGGTGGGAAAAGATGAAGAAAATGAAAAGATGACACGGTAAAAATCGGCGACATGAGAAGATAAATTAAACGCTGAATAAATATTTGAGGTAGCTCGCGCTGCTTTTTTTTTTTTTTTTTT
>NC_136939.1:24936097-24948597 GCF_949987615.1 Pollachius pollachius
GTTTCACCTGGCTGGAGGACACACACACGCACACACGCTCACACGCATGCAACCTTATACGCACACAAGCACATAAACAGAAAAAGAGACAGGTAGGCTTATGCATACATACATACATATACTGGACACACACACACACAAACACACACACACCCAGAGGAAGACTCGTACATATACACATATACACACACACACACGCACACACAAAAATAACCATATACACACACAAACACACGTACACACACACACACACACAGGAAGGGTCATAATTACAAACATAAACGCACACACAAACATACATACACATACAGACACACAGACACACACAAACAAACACACACAGACACAGGAAGCCTCATACATACACAAACACACACACACACACACACACAGACACACACACAAGCTCACAGGTTGTGTTACATTTTAACACAGTGATGATGTTTTTCTCTCATCAGGTGATGAACAAAGAAGCCAATATTCCAACCCCTCTCTCTCTCTCTCTCACCCTCTTTTTCTCTCTTGCTCTCTCTCAAACACACTCTCTCCCTGATTATATCACTCTTGCTCTTTCTCTCTATCTTTATGAGACACTCCCTATATCTATCATCCATCTCCCTCTTTCCCCCTCTCTTTCTCCCTCTCTCCCTCTCTCTCTCTGTATTATCTTTATATCTATCTATCTATATATATCAAAATCAATTTATATCAATGTGTCCTTCTGTCTGTGGTAAAACACTATATTACCTCCCTCTCTCTCTCTCTCTCTCTCTCTCTCTCCCTCTCTCTCTCTCTCTCTCTCTCTTTGTCTCTCTCCCACACCAATCATTCCATCTTTTTTAGAGTGTTTTTCTTATCTAATTTCACAAAAGGACTCCATGGGCCTCTATATATGTGTTTGTGTGTATGTGTGTGTGTGTGTGTGTGCGTTCTCGCGTGTGTGTGTGTGGATATGTGAGTGTATCTTTAGTGTACGTGAATGTTTGTGTGCATGTGTGTGCGCTTGTGTGTGTGTGTGTTAATTGACCTTGCAGGGGTTTTCACCATTGATTGCTTCATCTTCTCCGATAGATTATGGGCTTGTTAATGTGGTCGCAAAATGGCACCGGGGAGTCACACAGCTGCTCAGACACACACACACACACAGACACATGTTAAACACACACTGTGCGCGGCAACTGAAAGGATTATTTTAACTCGTTGAGACAGACGTTGAAACAGGGGTGTGTGTGTCAGTGTGTGCTTGTGTGTGTGTGTGTGTGTGTGTGTGTGTGTGTGTGTGTGTGTGTGTATGTGTGTGTGTATGTGTGTGTGTGTGTGTGTGTGTTTGGGTGGAGGAGTTTCGGGTCAATCCACATATGTTGATATGTTGTTTTATTCAACATGTTTTTCCTCCTGTTGAAATGACTCTCTCTCTCTCTGTCTCTGTCTCTATCTCTCTCTCTCTCTCTCTCTCTCTCTCTCTCTGCCTCTCTCTCTGTCCCTTCCTCCCTCCTCTCTCTCCCTCTCTCTCTCCTCACTCCCCCTACCTCCAATCAACCGACCATCACATATAAAAAACGTTCCACTGATCCGAGTTGTTTCCTTAAACTGGTTCCGTCCAGATCCAGGAAGGACTCTCTCCCAACCATCTGAAAAAGGCCAAGCTCATGTTCTTCTACACCCGGTACCCCTCCTCCAACATGCTCAAGATGTTCTTCTCCGATGTCAAGGTAAATCCCCCCTCCTACCTCTGCACTCAATACAAACAACCGCCTTCTTTCGGTTCTCTCAACCAGACTAACCTCGTGTTTCATTGGCTCTGCAGATTTAAGGTCTGGCTGATCGACCAATCACAAACCCTTAATCTGATAGTAGGGCGGGGTAAAATACAGTTTGCATTTGGTCTGGTGATGCCAGGGTAAGGGTTCTCAACCTAAGGGTCGCGGACTGGATTGGGGCTCTTTAGTTGGGCTATCCTCCATGCTCATGCAAAAAAAAAAGGTCATTGTATGAATTAGGAAGCCGTGCAGTTATGGTTGTTGTTTATTATTAAAATAAATGCGTAAAAGGTTTCAAAGGTATCAGAGTTGTTGTGTAAAGAGGAATGGACTTCCTTGTGATTCTTAGCCATGAGTTAACAACTTTGAGGTTGAAATACACTCTCTTTACATTGAAATAAACACGCCAAAATGGGAGACGTATGGACCTTAAAACTGACACAGAACAGGTGACAAACATTTAATTTGTTAGACCCTCAGACAAGCTTCGACCTGTCATCTGATCTCTTCCAATCCTCTTTCTGTACTTTATAGGAATGTTTGACGGTGCGTTTTGGATTGTTTTTTGTCCGTTGGGAAAATCACGCGGCTGGAAAGTCTGTCGTGACGAGATATGCTGATTGGTTGCAAAATATTTTTGTTCATTTGTCTCCTTATGCCCTTTTCTCTTTGGCTCGTTTGACTGTTTTTTTGTCATTATTTAATATTTTATTTTTGGTTATAGTACGGGTGTATGTGTGTGTGTGTGTGTGTGTGTGTGTGTGTGTGTGTGTGAGTGTGAGTGTGTGTGTGTGTGTGTGTGTGTGTATGTGTGTGTGTCTGTGTCTGTATGAGTGTGTATGTGTGTGTACCTGCATGCGTGTGTGTGCATGCGTTTGTGTTTGTGTGTATGTGTGTGTGTGAGCGTGTGTGTGTGTGTGTGTGTGTCCCTGTGTGCGTGTGTGTGTGTGGGGGGTCCTCAAAGCGCAGATGGGTATTGTCGAGATCCAGTCTGCCAATTCTTTGTAGCACAATTAGAGATTCTGGCCTTAATCGCCCTTGTGTGTGTGTGTGTGTGTGTGTGTGTGTGTGTGTGTGTGTGTGTGTGTGTCTGACAGTGAAGGGGGGCTGGTGTGTCGGTAAACGGCCACTTTCCCTCTCACACACACGCACATTCACACACACACACACACAAACACTCACACATACACACACAGCCCACATAAAACATGCAAATAAATAACTACTGAAAACAATTATTAAACACACACACCCACACAAACCCACACTAATTAAGACTGGCCTCAATCTCACCATTTTGAGAGCTAATATGTAACCCGGTGCGAGAGAGAGAGAGAGAGAGAGAGAGAGAGAGAGAGAGAGAAGGGTGGGAAAGGAAGAAGAAAATAAATAGAGACAGAGAGAGGGGGTAAGTAAGTAAGTTTGTTTTTTTTAAGTTTTTTTTGTCTCACTCACAAGAGAAATCTGCTTTGGGCACACAGAGAGCATCGGCGACACATGCATGAAGATTTTACATAGACATACATAAAAACTTTAAACATGAAACACATTGCATTACCCAAACACATGGCATCACCCCCGCCATAAAACCCATTACGACAGAAAACATAGTCTAGGCACAACCCAAGCGCGCACACACACACACACACACACACACACACACACACACACACACACACACACACACACACAGTTCCTCCAATAAGGTACTAAGAGAGAGCGGGTGAGAGAGAGAGAGAGAAAGACAGAGAGAGAGAGAGAGAGAGAGAGAGAGAGAGAATAAGAAGTGTAAAGAAAGAAGGAGAGAGAGAATGGAATGTGTGTCTGCGTGATAGTCCGGGCGAGAGACAGAAGGACATGGGGAGAGAGAGGGGAGGGGGGGAAAGACAACAGAACAACAAACACAATGTGTCGTTGTTGTTTTGAGTTCACAAAGGAAGCATAAGGATCTTAATGGAACCAGGACACTGTATACAAATGAGCAGCGCACACACACACACACACACACATACACACGCAGACACACATAGACACACAGACATCCTTGCAGCAGACAGTCTGGCACACACACAGAATGAACATACTAAAAGGCAGCACACACACACACAGCCATTAACACATGGAAACTCTCTCTCACACACCAGTGAAGGCACACTAACACACACATACACACACACACACACACAACCCAAAACACAAGTAACCTCTCGTTCACAGAGCAAGAAACAACACAAACACACACACACACACACACACAAACCCAACACATATAAGAACACTCTTTCTCACACAGCAAGAAGACACACACACACACACACACACACACACACACACACACACACACACAACCCAACCCACACATGTACAACCGTTGCCCTTGACCTGCTATCAGCGGCGTGTGTGTGTGTGTGTGTGTGTGTGTGTGTGTGTGTGTGTGTGTGTGTGTGTGTGTGTGTGTGTGTGTGTGTGTGTGTGTGTGTGTGTGTGAGGTGACCACTTCCTTGAGGCCACGCCACATCCTTGGCCTAGACGTGGCTCCTATGGAAACGAGGAAGCTGGCCTCTGTCGTCGGGTTGCTAGTCAAACGCCCGGTTACCAAGACGATGAGGTCACACTGTGCTGACAAGATAATAAAGAGATGCTCGTAATCACATCATCATCATTATTACTACTCAGAATGTGTTTGTGTGTATATTAGTGTGTGTGCATCTATATTAGTAAGTGTGTGTGTTCATATTAGTGTGTGAGGGTGTGCGTGTGTATATTAGTGTGTGTGTGAGTGTGCGTAAATATTTGTGTGTGTATCTTAGTGTGTTTGTGTGTTCATGGTGTGAGTGTGTGTATATTAGTATGTGTATGTTTTTTGTGTCTGTATATGAATGAGAAATGTGCAAACATTGTTGTTGAAAGTAATCACCAGGAATGTGTGATTAAGTTATTACACAGCAGCTTCTTATGATCAGTTAAATACATTTTTTAAACAGTTTGATACCATGATTTAGAACCACAGTATTTTTAGCATTGTTCTGAAAAACACGGGTAGTTTGTGTTTTTTCGCGTTTTTACACAACAGACGGACACACAGACAGTTGTGACACTGTCCAAAAATGGCCGGCAAATCGGAATTTCGAATTATAACAAAGTTTTGAAAATAGTAGTCCTGATGAAGTGAAACAAAATGAAACCAGTTAGCGTTAGTTAGCGTCGTCGTTACCTAAACCATCTTCTATTCCGATTTTAAGTTAAAAAAAACACGACACCGAAACACTACACATAATAAACACACGACGCAGTCCAACTCATTATGTAAATAGTGATGCATTGTCACTTCCCCCCTGGCTTTAATAGAGAGAGAAATCCCTGATAATCCGCGAGTACTTAGCGACGGGCGAGCGTAGCACTTATCAACATCTTTAATGATAAAATGAATCATGCCTAATCCCATTTGTAACAAGCAGTGTGTAGATCCCCCCACCCCACACACATGTGTATGTGTGTGTGTGTGTGTGTGTCCTGTTTTCATTGTCTGATTGAATTCATTAGCCTTAACATTACCATATTTGCCAGATTCACAGCACTTCCCCCCTCCTCCCCCCCACTCCAACCTGTTTGTTCTCTCTCCCTCCCTTTCTCTCTCTCTCTCTCTCTCTCTCTCCCCCCCCCTTTCTCTCTCTCTCTCTCTCTCTCTCCCTCTCTGTCTCTCTCTCTCTCTCTCTCTCTCTCTCTCTCTCTCTCTCCCCCCCTTTCTCTCTCTCTCTCTCTCTCTCTCTCTCTCTCTCTCTCTCTCTCCCCCCCCCTTTCTCTCTCTCTCTCTCTCTCTCTCTCCCTCTCTGTCTCTCTCTCTCTCTCTCTCTCTCTCTCTCCCCCCCTTTCTCTCTCTCTCTCTCTCTCTCTCTCTCTCCCCCCCCTCTCTCTCTCTCTCTCTCTCCCTCTCTCTGTATGTATATATATATATATATATATATATATATATATATCCAATCCATCTGTGTGTCTGTCTATGTCCATCTATCTGTGTATGAGGGGAGTCCTTCAAACCACATATACCACACACAACACAGAACAGCAACACAACACACAACCACAACATAACACACATCAACAACACAAAACACATCAGACAACATAAAACAACAACACAAAACATAAAACACAACAACGCAACACGCAACAGCAACATATCACACAACACATAACAAAAACACAACACACAACAACAACAGAGTTCTGACGCTGGGAAGTGGGACGAGTACCCAACCATTTTGGCCACGGATGAGCGCACACACACACACACACTCACACACACATAAACACACACACACACACACATATTCAAACACATTCCCTTGTGTGCTCGCACACACACACACATACTCACACTCACACACACAAACAAAAAAATACACACACACACTCACACACACATATTCAAACACATTCCCTTGTGTGCTCGCACACACGCACACATACTCACACTCACACACACAAACAAAAAAATACACACACACACACACACTCACACACACACAAACACACACGCACACACATATTCAAACACATTCCCTTGTGTGCTCACACACACACACACATACTCACACTCACACACACAAACAAAAAAATACACACACGCATACACACACACACACACACACACACACACATGCCCACTCACACACCCCCCCCACACACAAATAGGCACAGACACACACTCAAACACATTGTATGCTCGCAGACACACACACACACTCACACTCTGACACACATAAACAAACTCTCTCACACACAACCATACACACACAAACCCCCCCCCCACACACACACACACACACACAAACACAGACACATTAAGTGAAACACACACACTCTTGACCCCTGACCGTACAGTGTGGGGGAGGGGGGGGGGGGGGGTTGTCTCTCTGGGGGGCGTCTTGAGGGAGTCAAGGAGAGTAATTAGGAGCTTGTTAAGACTGCAGGGGTCAGGATTAATAAGACCCTCTCCGCGCGTCTTGGGAGAGCCTCGAGTGGGCGAGAGAAAGTTCTTACTCTCTCCCTCTCCCTCTCCCTCTCTCTCTCTCTCTCTCGCTCTCTCTCTCGCTCTCTCTCTCTCTCTCTCTCTTTAGCTCTCTTTAGCTCTGTCACTCACAATCTCTCTCTCTCTCTCTCTCTCTCTCTCTCTTTAGCTCTGTGTCACTCTCTCTCTCTCTCTGATGCACTGACACACACACACACACACACACACACACACAGACACACACACACACACACACACACTAGATTAGAAGTATCCTTTAGACAGAGATTTTAACAAGATCTAAAAAGAATTTAAGGGCCTTGGAAGGACTAATAAAAGACTTGAATGCAAAAACTTTAAACACACACACTAATATACAAAATGTACACACACACACACACACTATTGTGCACACACACACACACACACTAATACAAACACAGGGACATTTACATTTACATTTACATTTAGGGCATTTAGAAGACGCTTTTATCCAAAGCGACTTACAATAAGTGCATTTGTTACAATAAGTACACACACTAGTACATGCACACACACACACTAATACACAATCCCACTCCCACTCCCACACAGTAGAAGACCCACTTGCAGACCCCCCAACGGTGTGTAGAGCTGAGAGGCGGTGGTGGGAACAGAAGTCAGAACAACAGTCAGCCTTCCTGAGGGGGCGGGGCCTTCCTGAAGGGCTGGGGCCTTTATGATGATTGTGTGTCTGTGTGTATATCAGTGTGAGTGTGTGTGTGGGGGCGAATCTCTCTTAACAGAAATGCATAGTTACGTTTATCTTGTCCTGAGGCTGTAGGTATGACACTGTGTGTGTGTGTGTGTGTGTGTGTGTGTGTGTGTGTGTGTGTGTGTGTGTGTGTGTGTGTGTCTCTCTCTCTCTCTCTCTCTCTCTCTCTCTCTCTCTGTCCGTTTGTTTTTCTGAGGGTCAACATAAAATGGCATTCCTCTCATTCAGCATGTTCTCTCCCCCTCCCTCCCCTCTCTCTCCCCCCTTTCTCCCCTCTTTCATTTCTGTCTATCTTACTTTTTTGTTCTCTCTCCCTTCTTCTCTCGTCGTTGTCGCGATGTGCTGATTGCGATGCGGTGTGTCTGTTTGCGTTTGTGTACGTGTGTGTGTGTGTATGTGTGTGTCTGTGTGTGTTTGTGTGTGTGTGTGTGTGTGTGTGGGTCTGTGTTTGTGTGTGTGTGTGTGTGTGTGTGTGTGTGTGTGTGTGTGTGTGTGTGTTGATGTAAAAAAGATGTAAAAAGTAAATTTTCCAGAATTAATAAATACATTTAAATGCATTAGAAGGCTATGCTATACTACTTTATGCATAGCCACGCTACGCTACGCCACGCTACACTACACCACTCTATGCTGTCCTACATGTTGCTAAGCTATGCCACTCTACGCTAATCTATTCCATGCTACTCTACGCAACGCGACACACAACCACACTATGCTAGGCTACACTTCAGTATACTAACACAACGCTACGCTAAGCTATGCCACGCTACCCACAACCACACCACGCTAGACTTCGCTATGTTAAGCTACGCCACTCTACACTAACCCTACACCACACACAACCTATGCTAAGTACCTACACTACGCTATCCTTAAGCTACACTAAGCTACACTACTCTACACTAATCTACTCTACGTTCAACCACACTACGCTAGGCTACACTTCACAATACTTACACGAAGCTATGCTACGGTGTGCCGTGAGCTCACAGCTGCGCCGCGGGGCTAACAAGCCTGTTGTTGACCTGGGTCGTTTACCCCATTTTGTCGGGGGGCCTGTGGGGTCAACAGGGCCACAGTGGCCCCAGGTGCCAGGAAGAATGCTCCGGAAAACCTTTGAACCGCTAAAGGCTCGTCTGGCTGGTAGCACAAGTCTCCCTGGTTAGCATTATAACGGGATCGTTTTCAGGATTATCGTGTGTCAATGTGAGCATAGAATAGATGGAAGGAAATGTGAGTACTACTATGTGTATTAGCATTATTAGTTGTTTTATGTATTATAATCATGATTTTGGTATCTATACATACATATTAATATATATTTAATATGTATAAACAATTATGATTATTATATGTTTGGATACACAAACAAGAGTTTGTGTGTCCAAACAAAAAAATAGAGTCCTTAGATACTTCCTTACTATAGTCTAAATATTATTAATAATCCTTTTCTAACGAACTTCAACAGTACTATTTTATTATTTTGGGGCATCATCAAGTGGCGAGAAATGTGTGTGTGTGTGTGTGTGTGTGTGTGTGTGTGTGTGTGTGTGTGTGTGTGTGTGTGTGTGTGTGTGTGTGTGTGTGTGTGTGTGTGTGCTTTTGTTAATTGCTGAGTTGTCATGTTTTTTCAGTGCAGCTCTTTTGTGGATCCGCCCGCTCTCCACCGCACACACACACACACACACACACACACACACACACACACACACACACGCACACACAGACACACACTCACAATTATGTTCCATTATGTCACTTCACTGACCGGCACTGAAAAATACCTCTTTTCCTCTCCCCCTCCCTGCCTCCCTCCCCCTTCTTCTCTTCCTTCCCCTTCTGCCCCCTGGTTCACTCCCTCTTTTATTCACCCAGCCTCATACTACTCATGCCTCTCTCTCTCTCTCTCTCTCTCTCTCTCTCTCTCTCTCTCGCTCCTCTCTCTCTCCTGTGGGACAATGTCTGGTAACAATACTGAGCTTAATCTGTGTGTCAAAGCCGTTTTTCCCCTTCGCTGAACACATAAAAGACACACACTGACGCAAAGACACACAGTCACGCACACACACACACACACTGAAAGACATGCACTCACGCACACACATGCACACACACACTTTCACTGTTTTTTTTTTCTCCATGCTTTGTCTTATTTGCGAAGCAAATAAAAAGCCCAATCAATATAACACACACACGGATACACACACACTCACACACACATACACACTATTACACACACACGAATATTGAAAGACACAAACACGTACACACACACACACACTAATATACAAATACACACACTAATACACACACACTAATATACAAATACACACACTAATACACACACACACACAGTCTGGAGAATAAAGACATGAGTTAAACGCCCTCTCTACTTTACTGCTCCTCTCTCATCACTGCTTATTATTTCTGCTTCCATCATCTCTCCTACTCTCCCTTCCTCTACCTTTTCTCCCCCTTTCTCTCTGTGGTCAATTCTCCATTGAACAAACTTTAGTCAGTCTTCGACTTCTGACCTTTTTTTATTTTTAACATCAAACAAAAGATTACAGGAATGAAGCACTAATCTTTGTAACATCAGCTCAACCTGTTTCCTTTTACTCCAAGATATGACAAATAGTTACAGAAATGACACAAAGTTACAGTTAGGGCAGCAGTTACAGAAATGAGAAATGACTGTGTAACTGTTAAATAATTACGAATAATACCGCTAAGAAAAAACAGAAGCCATGCTGACAAGCAGTAGCGGGAAAGACAAACAGTAAACAGTAATGGCAAGGAGTAGGCGTGTTGCAAAAGAGTAACGTTACTGCCAAGGAATAACAGTGATGATGAATAGTCACAGAAATATCAAAGCTGTTACAGTAACGCCACGTTCACACCGTACAACTGCGTTGACGGATGACGGAGGGCGTGTCTGACGTACGGGGTACGCAATCTGATTGGCCGACGGATCCCTTGCTGCCTGGAAAGTTGAACATTTCTCAACTTTTTGACGCAGGCCACGCAGCCGACGGAATGGATTGACGCACAATGCATTTCGAGACCGCCCCATGCAGTCAATGAGATCAGTCTACGGACGTGTACAGTTTGAACGTGGCGTAATTACTCAATGACTCAAAGTTACACTACTGACGTCAAGTTCGCCCAGCAGGCCATAAATGAGGGCCTGGCCTCGGCGGATGAGCTAAGCATCAGCGGTAATGACTCAGGTGACGGTAATGACTCAAAGCAACAGTAATGACTCACAGTAACGTTAATGATTCACAGTAACGGTAATGACTCACAGTAACAGTAATGATTCACAGTAACGTAATGACTCACAGTAACGTTAATGACTCAAAGCAACGGTAATGACTTCAAAGCCACGGAAATGACTCACAGTAACGGTAATGACTCAAAGTAACGGTAATCACTCAAAGTAACGGTAATGATTCACAGTAACGGTAATGACTCAAAGCAACGGTAAGGACACACATTAACGGTAATGACTCAAAGTAGTGACACACATTAACGACAATGACCAACACTCCACTTCTCTTTCAGTTCAACCGGTGCATCACCTCCCAGCTGATCAAGTGGTTCTCCAACTTCCGGGAGTTCTACTACATCCAGATGGAGAAGTTCGCCCGGCAGGCCATCAATGAGGGCGTGGCCTCGGCGGACGAGCTCAGCATCAGCCGCGACGCTGAGCTGTACCGCGCGCTGAACATGCACTACAACAAGGCCAACGACTTCCAGGTAAGTGGGGGGAGGGGGTGTGAGAGGAGTGTGTGTGTTTGTGTGTTTGTGTGTGTGTGTGTGTGTGTGTGTGTGTGTGTGTGTGTGTTTGTGTTTCTTAGGGCCCTATCTGGCATCCTGCGCAATTGACTTTCTACACTGATGCTTGTGTCTTTGCTAGTTTTCAACTGGCACGCAGCGTTCTTTTCCCTCCACCACCATGCGCTTGTAAATTAGGGAATGATCTTGCGCCCCAAGGGGCGGTTCGGCAAAAGGAGGAGGCGTGTTCTGGCGCAAACGTTCCCTGGTGCTATTTTGCAGTTTCAGAAAAAGAATTGCGCCACAAACCAGGATATACCAGGTTTAAAGTCAGTGGCGCGTTGTTCAGATGCTATTTTAAGGGCGCATGCATAATGTTGCTTGCGCACCTCGCGCATACACTTTGCTTCTCTCATCTACTTAGCCCCACATTCTTGGTCAATTATTTGGGAAAGAACAGCTGATACAGCGGTAATAAGTTGTACTTTTAAATCAGTGCATCTGCAAACACCATACAGCAAACACATATTTTCTTGACACAGACATCGTGTACATGCCCATAACTTTTAGGATTGATGAGTGTTTGATCTTGAGAAAACATTGTTTTGCCGCGAGTGAGTGTTAAAAAGAATAAATAAATGCGGGTACGCGTTGTTGTATGTGTAAAATAATTAATGAAAGCGGTGTGTGTGTGCGTCCATCTGTTTCTGAAGTTTCTGAAGAAAACGCTATTCCATGTGTGAATTAGGCCATATTATTTGGCCATAAACTGAGCCATTTGAAGTTTGAAATTCATGTAGTCATGCATCTGTCTCATGTGAGACTGCAAACGCGCTGTCAAAATATCAATTCATCAGATTCAAATGTGCTCATGGCTCTTAAAGGGGATGGGAGATGGCACTCTCATTGGTTTATTGCACGTTACGCCCAAACCACACCTAAGGGTAATTAGGCTACTTGAGGACCCTTTATAGATTTGCGCCGGGCGCAAGAGTAATTTATGCACCGGTAAAATAGCAACATCGCCATGGAACCGCCCACAAAGCTACTTGCGCTTGGCGCTTCTCACTTGCGTTTCAGACCGTTAAAATAGGGTCCCTAGTGTGTGCACTATAACAAGGCCAATGACTTCCAGGTACGGGGTGTGTGTTTATGGTGTCTGTCTGAGTGAGAGAATGCGAGTGTGATGGTGGTGTGT
>NC_136939.1:24956097-24961097 GCF_949987615.1 Pollachius pollachius
AGTTTGTAACTCCTTCCTTGCTAGTTGTATCTCCTTCGTGTGTGTTTTTGTGTGCGTCCGTCCGTGTGTGTGTGTGCGCGCGTGTGTGGCTGCATCCGTCCATGTGCGTGTGTGTGTGTGTGTGTGTGTTATTGCGTGCCAGTGTGTGTTTGTGTGTCTCCGTCCGTGTGTGCGATTGCGTGTGTGTGTGCGTCCTTACATATGTGTGTCCGTGCCCATGTGTGCATGTGTCCGTCCCTGTGTGCGTGTGTCTGTGTGTGTGTTTGTCCGTCCATGCATGTGTGCGTCCTTGTGCGAGTATAGGCGTTTGTGTGTGTGTGAGTGTGTGTGTATGTCCGTATCAAGACAGAGACATAGGGCCTCGTTGAGATAACTGTGGTCCCAGGGGGGCAGTTAGCAAAGGAGAGCGAGAGACTATAGGCACCAAGGGAATCGTTTACAGAGAGAGAGAGAGGCAGTGTGTGTGTGTGTGTGTGTGTGTCTTTCCTAACCTTGGCACATCCTGCCACGCGTGAAACGGTCACAGACATGGCTGCACGCCGAGGTATGTGTGTCTGTGTGTGTGTGTGTGTGTGTGTGTGTGTGTGTGTCTGTGTGTCTGTGTATGTGTGTGTGTCTGTATGTGTGTGTGTGTGTGTGTGTCTGTGTGTGTGTGTCTGTCTTTGTGTAAATTGGTGAAAGAATACAAAACAAAAATAGAAAGAATTAAAGAGTATTAAAAGAGTAATGATGAAGTTTATGAGGATGAAAGAGAGAGAGAAAGAGAGAGAGAGAGAGAGAGAGAGAGAGAGAGAGAGAGAGAGAGAGAGAGAGAGAGAGAGAGAGAGAGAGACTCCTTGGACGGTATTTCTGTGTCTTTGTATGATCTTGCCGGTGGAAAAACAGCAAAAAATAGAATGAAAAATGTCTTGTGTGTGTGTTTGTGTGTTTGCAATTGTGTGTTTTCACTCAAACACCACACAACCCCACAAATCCACACTCAAACAAGCACACACAAACATGGATCGACACACACACACACACACACACACACAGAGACCAACACCCACACTAAACCCTATCCATCCTAACTTCACCAACCCATTCCTAACCCAATACGAGAGAGAGAGAGGGAGAGAGAGAGAGAGAGCGAGAGAGAGAGAGAGAGAGAGAGAGAGAGAGAGAGAGAGAGAGAGAGAGAGGTTCCTGAGTGGTTCCTGGAGGTGGCCCTTCCTAACCTTTAACCTTTGACCTCTGACCCCCAGGTCCCGGAGCGGTTCCTGGAGGTGGCTCAGGTGACCCTGAGGGAGTTCTTCCTGGCCATCGTGGCGGGGAAGGACGTGGACCCGTCCTGGAAGAAGGCCATCTACAAAGTCATCTGCAAGCTGGACAGCGACGTCCCGGACGTCTTCAAGAGCCCCGGCTGCCTGCAGGAGCTGCTGCGGGACTGACTGAGCCCCTCCCCCCCCCCCCCCCCCCCTCCCCCCGCACGACTGGCTCCGCCCCCTACAGACTGAACCCGCCCCCCGCACGACTGAAGAACCACTCCCCGAACGACAGGCCCCGCCCCCTTCACCGCCCCCGGCGACAGATCACATGACCTCGAGGAGAAGGCTCTGAACATTGTCATGTGACTACGATAAGGACGCTTTGAATGTGGTCACCTTACCACGGGGAGGAGGAGTTAACTCTGGTCATGTGACGACAGGGAGGCGGAGATTACTCTGGTCACGTGACTAAGAGGAGGAGGCACCGAACATTGTCACGTGAGCATGAGGAGACGATGCCCACTGTGATCATGTGACTTAGAGGAGGCGTTGCCCACTGTGGTCATGTGACTAAGAAGATGAGGGGAAGGAGGAGGAAGAGGAAGGGGAGGTGGAGAGACTGACAGAAGTAGTTTGATGATGATGATGAGGAAGAGGTCCCTCTCGGTCATGTGACCCCCATGAGGGGGAAGTGGAGGAGGAGGTGGAAGAGGTGGTGGTGGATGTGAGAAGGTGGGGAGAACTGTCCTCCCCCTATCCACCACCGCAATCTAACCCACCACAAACCCCCTGCCCCACATCAGGACTGAGCAAGGTTATTCGATGATGATGATGATAACCTCACTCCCCCCCCCCACCCCCATCGCCCTCTAAAAAAACTGATATTATCAAAAGACTATTATAGACGTCGGATCCAACGGCTGCACGGTTATTTGTGACATCATCAACGAGGGACAGACCCTTCCCGTTGTCGGACTGTGTGGGCGTTAGCTATAAACAACGGCAAAAAATATGTTCAGAAAAAGGTTTTTCGAACCAACAATAACAAACGTTACAACTTCTCTCCTGGAAATTGTCTCTCCCTGAACAGGGCAGTTCCGAGCAATTTTCCGACCCCGGCGGAAGAAATATGCACTAACGGACGTGGCCAGACGTTTACGAGAAATCAACGTTGACTGAAAAACATATGTCTCTCCCGGAACTGTCTCTGAACAGAATAGTTCTGAACTTTTTTTCCGAACCCGACGGAAAAAAATGCACTCGGACGCAGATTGACAGACGGTAAATACTTTTCCCTACCGTTTTGCATCCGATAAGAGGAAAAAGGAAATATGCTTATCGTCCCTCGATGCTGGACAAGAGAGACACGAGGATGACAAAAAAGAAGATAATATATTCAAATGTTTTTATCGTTGATGTTTTTCGGTTTGCGGCACTGATATTCTTTTTTTCCAATCTTCTCAAGTGATGTTTACGATTTCTCTCTTTCTATACAGTGGGTGGATACTTTGTTCACCTGGGCACGCACACACACACAAACACACACAGGGGCACACACACACAGGGGTGCACACACACAGGGGCGCACGCACACACTTTCTCTAGAATAGAAAAAGCACAGTAGCATTCCGAATTTTTCACGTTTGACCTGCACCTAGGAATTCTGGGCAAAAAAATATATTTCTTTCTTCTTCTTGTGATGTGAGGCTGGTGTTTGTGTTAAATGCTCACCCACCCACGCAACCACCCACCCAAGGCCCCCCCACACACACACACACACACACACACACACACACACACACACACAAACCACCAACACCACCACCCAATCCCCCCCTCCAACAAGGTGCGGGAACTTCCAGTAGGACCAAACTCTGTCAGACTTAGCGTGGGTTCAAAAGACACACTTGTGTTAAAAAACGAGGGTAAGAAGGTTGTGACAAAATATGGAGAGATTCTGATATTGTCCGATACTTTATCGTGAAAAATCTTCGAGATGGTTTGATCTTCGTATCGTGTGATACATACACAAAATCCATCGGAGAGCAACACTTTTCCGGGTTTATCTGTGTTTATTTGCTAAAATATATATCTTTAAGAGGGATAGTATAGCGCACATATATAGGGTATATATAATTTAAGTTGCGGATTACTATGTGTTTTCACTGCTGAAACAGAGCATTTTCTGTGTTTGTTTTTTCGAAAAAAAAAAAAAAAAGTTTTATCTTTTTCAAACATTAGCACGGTGACGTTAACAGACGTGAAACAACCCGATCAGCTCCCGATCTTTCTCCTATCGGCTCTTAAAGGAGTCCATTAATTAAACGCAGTTCTATAGAGTATCTCCAGTGGATTCCGTTTAGCGACTGGAGCGACCGGAGAAACAATGCACGTCGACTTCGGAATAAAAACATTGGGTTCGGAGAATTACCAACAAATGACAACAACATTTTAAGTCCCGGAATACTCTCCCAGCATCTGACCCCATATGTCTTGCGTGAATTGTGTGTTTTTAGATATACTTCGAAAAGCAGGAGTACGACATTAAAAAAATGAAAAAGCGACAAATAACACAATGCCGTTTTATTTTGTTTTTTTCTTGGCTTGTATAGATGTTTCCTCTGATATTATTATTTATAACTGAGATGATGATGTTGATGTTATTCTGGTGGGGAAAGCCGGTCATTGTTAATGCTTGCTACGGACTTCACCGGTGGGGTGTTCTGCTGTTAATTCACCACGTGACAACTTGAAATAAATTATTCTTTGAAGGAATCTGTAAAGATTTGGTTTCGAGTTTGTTTTCATGCATATCCACTATCTCTCTCTCCCTCTCTCTCCCTCTCTCCCTCTCTCTCTCTCTCTCTCTCTCTCTCTCTCTCTCTCTCTCTCTCTCTCTCCCATCCTTCTTCTCCTTGCCTGCCACCCTCCCTTTCCATTCTTCGCTCTTTCCCCCACCTCTCCCTCTCCCCCTCTCTCTCTCTCCACCTTCCTCCCTACCCCACTCCCCCTCTCTCTCTGTTTGTCTCCCCAATTCCTCCCTCTCCACGCCCACCTCTCCTGATCCCTAACTCTCTCTCCCTCCCTATCTCTCCCTCTCTCCCTCCCCCCTCTCTCTCCCCCTCCCTCCCCCCTCTCCCCCCCCCTCCCCCGTCTCGTGGAGGTAGAGGTGGTCATGTGATCGTTGCATGTTGCTGCTGAAGCTGTGTGAAGAGGAGCCACTCTCCCCCTCCCTCCCCTGTCCCTCCCCCTTCTCCCCCCTTTCTCTCCCTGCCCCCTCCCTCCCCCTCCCTTCCCCCTCTCCCCCCCTGCCTCTCCCCCCTCCCCCTCCCCCCCTCCCCCGTCTTGTGGAGGTAGAGGTGGTCATGTGATCAGTGCGCGTTGTTGCTGATGCTCTGTAAAGAGGAGCCACTCTCCCCCTCTCCCTCCCCCTCTCTCCCCCTCTCTCCCCCGGTGTGGAGGTAGAGGTGGTCATGTGACCTGTGTGTGTTGTTGCTGATGTAAAGAGGAGCCACATGTCTGATTGTTGTCAGCACAAAAGACCCACGAAAGGGCTGCTGTCACCGGATTAGGACGCACACAGACAGACACGAAAACACACACACAAAAACAGACATGCACACACAGACACACACAAAAACATGCGCGCACACACACACAAACACACAGGTGAAAACAGACACGAACGCATGAACGTGCGCACACACACACCTGAAACAGACACACATGCCAAAAAAAACAACAAAAAGACAC
>NC_136939.1:24966097-24973597 GCF_949987615.1 Pollachius pollachius
GTAAGACAACCAAGTTAAATCTTTCAGTTGACCAGTTTGAGCATCGTAGCATAAATATCAGATTTTAACTGTTTTCAAGATTGACCAATGAGGAATGAGAAATTTGTTGGAATAATTAAACAAAAACAAACATTAAACAAATAAAGTTTGTAAATGTTCCGATTTAATGTGGAGTATGACAAAACTGTAGAATCATGAAATAAATCGACATATTAAAAAAGAATGTTAAATCCTCTTTTTTGTTATTGTTTTGTAATTATTACGTCTCATAAATCACGGTGATAAATAACCCTTTCGGACTTCGGTTGCTCAGTCAGGTTTAGGAATAACACGTGGCGGAGCTAATTATCATTTTACGTTTTTTAGAAACAAGACATGAAAAATGAATAAGCCTCTTCTTTTGCGATTGTTTTTAATGATTACGCCTCATAAATCAATTAGTCACACAGAATTATAACCTTTCGGACTTGGGGTTGCTCGAAAAAAAAAGCTTGGCGGAGCTAATTAGCATTTTAATATTTATCCACAATCCAAAACGTCGCGGAGGAGGGGGGGGTCAAGCATTAGGCCCCCCCGCCCAACGTGAAACGCCTTTGACCTTCTGGGTTCCGGAAGAATCCACTGGAAATCGGATTTGTTGCTCGTGTGTCTATCATGTGGCGTCGGAAGGGGCGGGACCCCCCACCAGGAAGTAATGGAACACAGATATCGAAGACCCGGCCGCAAGCCAATCAATACCCACTTTTCATGCAGGGAGACACACACATTCAGACAGACACATAGACACACACATAGACACAGATACACACACATACACAGACACTCATATAGACACATATACACACACCCACACAGACACACACACACACACACACACACACACACACACACACACAGATACACAGGCAGAGACTGACACACATTTAGACACACATACATACAGACACACAAACTCAAACACACATTCAAACACAAAAACATACACATACACACACACTCATTCACACATTCAGTCCCACACGCACACACACATATTCACACACACACACAAACCCACATACACACACACACACACACACACACACACACACACACACACACACGTGTCAGCCACGTGTTTCTGGTCCAATAAGGGCATTAAGAATGTCAATAAGAGCCACTTGAGGACATGGGGGTCCTAGAAAGACAAACACACACACACATATGCCAACATACATGCTAAGACTTACACACACGCACACAGATAAGACCACGAATGTTGAAAAAAAGGACCTTAAAGGGGTCCTTTTTATTCTGTTATACTTTTAGGAGTGCGGGCATTTGCCTGTTAAAGATATTCAAGGTAAATGGAGAATCGACGCCATCACTTAAGTAGCCAAGGGTCTCTCTCTCTCTCTCTCTGTCTCTCTCTCTCTCTCTCCCCCTTCTTCTCCAAGGGTATCGTTGACTAAAGAATCCGACTGAAGCATCACAGCAACAAAAAAGGTGTTTGGTTGGTATTGTCTTTTCATTTGAGTCTTGGTTTGTGTGTATGTGTGTCTGTGTATGTGTGTGTGTGCGTTTGTCTGAGCATTGGCGTGGGTTTCTGTGTGTGTCTGTGCGAGACCGCGTCCATTTGAGTCTTGGTTGTGTGTGTGTGTGTGTGTGTGTGTGTGTGTGTGTGTGTGTGTGTGTGTGTGTGTGTGTGTGTGTGTGTGTTTGTGTGTGTTTGTGTGTGTGTGAGACGGTATGCTTTTGTCTGTATGCAGGTCTGTGTGTGTGTGTGTGTGTGTGTGTGTGATTGTTAGCATGAGAGAGAGTGTTTGGTTGCTAACACCAAGAGCCCGCACACACACACACACACACACACACACACACACACAATCATTTCCTTCCCCGATCGTTTAAGTGTGTTTCATGTGTTCGAAAGAAACTTATTTTTGTCGTGGTTTTTGCCGCCGGGTTTTGTCCGAGGCAGGCCTTGGATTGAGTGTTTCCTGCGAGAGGATAAGAGCACTTCTGAGCCAATGATACGCTCCAAAACCCATTCAGGCGGCCATCTTGGCTCCAAGAGGCACCTAAGCACACCCATACACAAGATTTTTGTGTGTACGGTTAAAAAGGATATCGATTGACATAATAAGCGATTGTGGATAAGTGGAGATGTGTGAGTGTGTGTGAGTGTTTTTTTCAGGAAAGGGCCAAAGAATTCTATTATGGACTCGTGCGGGTGTTCATGCACCCACACGCACAATGTCAGAGAGAGAGAGAGAGAGAGAGGGGGGGAAAGGGAGAGAGAGAGAGAGAGAGAGAGAGAGAGAGGCTTAGACTTAGAGCAAAATAGCACAAGGGGGTGGCAGACTGGAAGAGAGCGAGGCATGTCCCTAAAACACACACACACACACACAAACACACACACACACAGGGGAGACCACAGATATGTCTGACTTGACATGAGACAAGGTCAAAGGTTCAAGGATGTACAACGGACTGTATCCCAAACTCATGTGTTCTCTTTAGAACCGGCATGAAAGAAAAACCACATGTCCAACAAAATGCCCCTCCATTTTGTGAGGCGACAGGCCGCGAAACCATAGAAGAAGTAGGAAAGCGAGAGAAATGTTTTTCGTTTATCTTTATTAGAGATGTTCAAGGTTGGGTTAGCGTCATTGATTGGATATATGAAAATGCAGTTTTTGTTTGAAGATTGAGGCGAAAAAGTGCGAGAAATAAGCATGGTATCCCATGACCAAACATTTACATTCTAGACATTGATGCTTTTATCCAAAGTGACTTACAATAATTCCATTTGTCAGAAGAAAGAGAAACAACAATATATCTCTGTCAGTACAGTAAGGATGTTGTGCCAAGAACTTAAAATCACTAGGTTAACCTATTCCCCGTCTACAACAAAGATAGCTAGGATAAGATGCTACACGATAATTAGTACTGTATTTAAGTGCCAGGACGTACAAACACACAAAATGATGGATTGCTAAGTTAAGAGAAAGGTATGAAACAACGCAATCGATCGGACAACACAACCAGTAACAGACCGTAAACAATGCAAGATAAAGTAATAAGACAATAAAAAAATATATATGTAAAGACTAAGTAGCAGAGTGGTCGTGGTACCAGCCACAGTTAATTGTAGTGCAAAAATGATGTGCAAATTACAGAAGAATGTATTTAAAAAATCTGTTTTTGTATTTTGCGTAGGGTTTGTTTGGGGGTAGTGGATACCTCAAGGAGCCTGACTGCTTGAAAAAAAAGAATATATATATATATATATATATATATATATATATATTCTTTTTTTATATATATATATATATATATATATATATATATATATATATATATATATATATAAATAAATGTGCTAAACAGAGACATCAGCAGGTCACTTGCAGTTTGTTTGAATCCAAGATATTTTGTAACATAATCTCAGACAATGAGTTCTCTTAAAATTCCGGATTATTCGCTCCCAAAAGACCATCCCTTCCCCGGTCTGTTCTTAATCTGTTATCCTTCCCTCCTCCATCTCCTTCTCTCCTCCTACACCCTCCCTAATTCTCCCAAGAGTAGATTTGCCATTTCAATTTTTTTTTACTATTTTTTCATTTACATTCCGACGCTTTCATCCAAAGCGATTTACAATAAGTACATTTGTCTGAGGAAAGAGAAACAACAATGTATCTCTGTCTGTACATTAAGGATGTGCATAGAACCAAGTGCTAAGCACTAACAACCACTAGGTTTACCCATTCCCTGTAGACAACAAAGATAGCTAGGATAAGAGGCTACATGATGCTAAGGATTGTTTTTAGGTGCGTACATTAAGTGCCAGGACGTACAACATACAATAAGTGCATAAGAGGGTTGTTTTCAGGAGAGTAAGGGAGGAGGGGCTATGCAGACTCCAGGTGAACTGAGCAAGTGAGTCTTGAGTCTCTTGAGGAATGGTCACTAGACAGACACACGCAGTCGACATGTGGCCTCGTTAACGAGCAGGCAGGGATTCAATTAAGGGAAAATTAAGACACTCTTGACACTCGTGCTTAATTGGAGAGCACAAAGCAACATGTCTAGGATGTAACACATCCGAGTTCTGTTACTCTCCCTCCCTCCCTCTCTCTATCTATCCCTCCCTTCCTTCCTCTCTCTCCACCTCCTCTCTCTCCATCCCTCCCTCCATCTCTTCTTCCCTCTCTCAACCTTGCGCCGCAATGCATTATGGGGGATGAGCTGGGGACAGTGGACCTCTGCTCTCTCCTTGAGAACTCAAATCTGGGGACTTTTCTCCTCATGACGTTGTATCATATATTTTTTGCTTATCGTTGTCTTTAATTTAAAGCGACAATCTGGAGGGTCTAATCCATCAGGGACAGAGCTGGACCCCTCTTATGCTCTACTACAGCCCCCCCTCACCCATGACCAACCATGACCACCACTACCTCCAGTACCTTGGATCAAAGCCATCACAGTGATTAAGGAGTTGTGTCCAGACGCCCAGCTCAAGACTGAGGAGGAAAGGCGAAGGAATTGGAGCGATGAGAAGAGAGAGAGAGGGAGAGAGAGAGGGAGAGCGAGAGAGGGAGAGAAGACAGAAGGAGATGGGGAGAGAGTGAGATGGGGGGGGGGGAGAGATATATAAGTAGACGGATAGAGCCAAAATATTAGGGAGGAGAAAGATAATTTGAATGGTAACAAAAAAGAAAAGTGTGGAAAAGATGGATGAAAGCAAACAATAAATAAAAACTTACTATGGAACGATGGGCACAAAAATATGGCATTATTAGCAATCCCCCCCTCCCATTCATCTTGATAGCATTAGAAGAATGAAAAGTAAATCATTCAATCAGGGAGACGATAGAGATTGAATCAAGTTCACACACACACACACACACACACATACACACACACACACACACACACACAGTCTTGGAGCAAGTCTTCCTTGAGATGGCAGACATGTTTTAGTGGAAAACACATTTAAAAAAAAAAAGTGTTTCTAAAGTACATTAAAAAAAGTTTGGAAATGTTTGGCTTGTTTGGTTAATTATTGGTATACCGTTATGCTTCTGCTGTATTCTGTGTGGTGTGTAAGTCAGGGATGTGACTCCGCAACCTTCGCGCGTTTAGCCTTGCTCGACAAGATTTAGACCAGCAAGGGCCGATAATAAAATAAATATATATATTTAAAAAATAATAATAAAAGATTCAATCATTATTCAACAACAATCGTCTTTGAATGGACCTACCGAGTTACCAATCCACTCCTCCTCAAATTATTATTATTTTTTTTTAATTCGCTTCTTTAACGAAAAAAAGGTTGCAACCTTCTTTCAACAAATCCCTTGTA
Source organism: Pollachius pollachius (assembly GCF_949987615.1). Classification (NCBI taxonomy): domain Eukaryota; kingdom Metazoa; phylum Chordata; class Actinopteri; order Gadiformes; family Gadidae; genus Pollachius; species Pollachius pollachius. Next base: position 24,971,442 of record NC_136939.1, read on the forward strand.
ATCAAAAGACGCGTGTCGACCACTTCAATAATTAGTCAGTAGCCTTCACCGTTCACTTAAATACGTAATCTCGCGGTGCTTGGGGGTCATTTTCATCCATTCAATGGGAAGAAAGGACGTTGTAATTGAGTGCGTACCTCGATTAGTAAACACATGAAGAAACTATACGAGTAGACCACCACGTCGCTGCCAACTAAGTTTATACCATCACTGACCTTAGAGGACAGCGTCTGTGTCTGAAAGCAATGCAATGGCGCCCTCCGGTGGTGGAAAACAATGCAAGGAGAGAGAGAGGGGGGCGGGAGAAAGAGAGAGAGAGAGAGAGAGAGAGAGAGAGAGAGAGAGAGAGAGAGCAATATATAAATTGGTGACTGGAATAAAGTAGCAATGTAATCAAGTCTGTAAGAGCATTTAAAATCTGCATTAAAATGACCAACGTGGTACAAATACAAAAAGATAAATCTGTTCACTGGCGCAGCCATTTTGTTGAGAGCGTCGTCACTGCTCTCGGTCTACCCTCAGATTTCCGAAAGATGAAGACAAAAAAGGGGGCGTGCCTCTGAGAAATGCCGCAAGAAAGCTGGGAGATCTTCGACTTTCGACTCGGGAGTCTTGCGTCCGAGGATTGAGGAACACGCGATCAGACCAATTGGACTCTGGCGCCGGGTGAGGCTGCGCAGCTGTTGCGCATTTCGCAATCAGTGCGCAACAGGTTAACGGCAGGTTGAAATTCTCTACCCGTATCCCTGTTACTACGGCGAAGTTATGAACCCTGCTGACTTTAACCAGCTTCTCTGTCAAGTTATCATCGAATAAAGTCAAAGTCAACTTTATTGTCAATTCCAAAATATGTGCCAGACATAGAGAGGAATCGAAATTGCGTTTATCTCCGACTCACGATGCCATTAGAACAAAACGATAGAATTAGGTTGAAAAAATAAGTATTTGCAATAAATAAATTCGAAATAGTGCAAAAGGTAGGGAAAACCGAAGCTGTATGGATAAACTAATATAAAAGTAGGTTAATAAATTGAAATGTGCAACGTCTGGAACATTATAGGCAGAGGCAAAAAAAATGCCTTATGCATGGATGAAAACTGGCCTTAATACTGTTCGTCTGATTATTTATAACATAATGGTGATGAATGTTGGTTAGAGGGGCCCCCTAGGAATTTTTGCCTAGGGCCCCAACAGACTCAAATCGCCACTGATAACAGGTTCGAAGTCCAGAGTTTGCTGTGTCAAATGGGAGGGTAGGGAGAGAGGGGAGAGAGATGATGGTCGACAAAGCAAACCGTATACTGATTTAAGATTTTAAATGTATTCATGTTTTCTAACTTGAAACGTTATTACCATTTTGCATGGAACATGTTAACAGGATTTAAAACAGGACAAAACGGAATCATCTCATTAGTCAGGACTAAAGGTACGTGTTATGCGCGTTAGAGCCGTTGAAAATCTGGATTTTTGCATATGGAACCATTGGTTTAGGCACGTAGATGCGTTAGACGCGCTAAAGCAGCGCGTTAGGCGCGTTACGCGCGTAATCTTACACCTATAACGTGTAAGTGTGGCCGTACCTTAAGGGTGCGTTCCAATTGTGCGCACAAGTTTGAAGCAAACCTGTTTCAAAAGCCAAAACACTCAGGCACATATAAATTGAACGCAGCCAAAGGGTGTTTTCCAATTGTGTTCAGAAGCTGGAACCAAACGTGTTCCAAACCCAAAAAACTCACGCACATATGAATGTAATGCGCCCATAAGGTGCGTCTCAATTGTGTTCACCGGTTCACAATCTGGAAGGAAACCCGTTCCAAACCCAGAACACTCCCGCACATATACAACTGGAAGGCGCCCATAGCATTTTCCTTTAGCCGTGGGCTAACTGACCCAACTTTGACACATCCACAATTAAAAAAGAGATAATAAAGACTTGGAAACTTTTTTTCTTTGATTAAATTGTTATTTGCATCTTAGAGAGATGGGATATCAGTTTATGGCATAATTCAATTAACACAATAATGTATACAATAAATAAATACAATCCACAAAATAATAAGGTAGGCCTACAACACACATGACAATATATATTATTGACATGATACATTATATTATAGAATAAAACTTTATAGAAGCTGGTTAAAGTCAGCAGGGTC
>NC_136939.1:24978116-25018116 GCF_949987615.1 Pollachius pollachius
GCTAGACAGGAGAAGGACTGGCTGATTAAAAATCGGGAGAGAAAAAAGTCGACCAACAGGAGGAAAACTCCCAGACGGTCCGTTAAACTCTCTCTCTCCCTCTCTCTCTTGTGCATATGTGCATGTGTTTGCAAATGCATTGTGTGTGTATGCGTGTGTGTGCGTTTGTCTTATATCACCATCTCTCCGTGCGCTGCAACGTTTCCCTCGAGGAAACGAGCGATCGCTCGCCCAACGGGCATTGGGCGACCGAGGGAGCCTGACACTGTGTGTGTGTATGTGTGCGAGTGTGTGTCGTTTGTTTGTTTGTTCGTTTGTTGACAAATAACCGCCATAAAGACAGCGACGGTAACATCTCTCTCTGATCATGTTGTGCACATTGGGATTCAAACGAACAAACTGAAAGGCTTTTTCACTTTATGAGATCAACCATGCATTCACCATCAGCTCTGTGAGAGGCTGTGTGTGTGTGTGTGTGTGTGTGTGTGTGTGTGTGTGTGTGTGTGTGTGTGTGTGTGTGTGTGTGTGTGTGTGTGTGTGTGTGTGTGTGAATGAAGATTGGAAGGGAGTTATACCTGTTTAGAACCTCACCCTGTAAAGTCCCTAGTTACCACTAAAGCCGCAATAGGATGTCAGACACTCACACACTTGCAAACACGCACGCAGACAAACACACACACAGGCTGATGTACCTGACAACAGTAACACACTTTCCGATTCAAACACCTCTCTCTCTCTCTCTCGCTCTCTCTCTCTCTCTCTCTCTCTCTCTCTCTCTCTCTCTCTCTCTCTCTCTCTCTCTCTCTCTCTCTCTCTCTCTCTCTCTCCCTAAGGAGTTAATTATCTGTGTTACAGGGGCAACACTTCATGTCTTTCCTAAACAAGAGTGTGTGTGTGTGTGTGCGTCTATGTGTGCATGTGTCTGTGCATGTGCATGTATGTTTTGAGCATACATGGAGGTTAGATTAAACTATCCTTCACCACACTTGAACAGCGTTGCCAAATTTGGACGGATTGGGTGGTAAATCTGTTCCAATCTGGCAACACTGCACTTGAGACCAATATTTCTCTACATGGAAAAATTTGGAGCCAAATGGATAAGATATTGTTTGTGCGTGCGTGTGTGTGCTTGTGTTTGTATGTGTATGTGAATCCGTGTGTGTCTGTGTGTGTATGAGTATGAGTGTATGAGCATGAGTATGAATATGAGTGTGCCTGCGTGTGTGCTTGTGCGACTGCATGTGTGCCAATGTGTGAAAAATATCAAAAAAGAGAAGGATAAAGAGAAAAGCGCGGGAAAAAAACAGAAATAAAGAGAAGAAGAGGAGAAAACATTTGTAGATAGGAAGTGAGCGCTATTCTCAACACGAAGGAAAGCGTGTTCAGAACACAGCTCTGAGGACCTGTTAGAGAACAGGTCCTCTGGCTCTGAGCTCCCATGATGCACCTTGTTTCCCTGGTAAACAGCGAGGTGAGGCCGAGCTATAAATAGACCTCCCTCTTACTCCCTGACTTCCAACACCTCCCCACATCTCACACACACACACACTCACATGAAGACACACACACATACACACGAACATCTGAACACACAAACACGAACATAAAGACACACACACAGACACACAACCATGAAGACACACACACATGAAGACATATACACACTCACATGAAGACACACACACGCCCACAGACACACACTCACATGAAGACAGACTCACACACATACACTCATATAAAAACAAACACACAAACACGCCCACAGACACATATGAACAGGAAGACACACACACATACATAGACACACAAGCATATGAACACACACATACTCACATGTAGATACAAACACACACGAACATGAAGACACACACATACACACACACATATACAGACGCCTCCCTTCAGTTCTATACCTCCCACTATAATTTCCATTTGTATATGAATCTCTCTCTCTCTCTCTCTCTCTCTCTCTCTCTCTCTCTCTCTCTCTCTCTCTCGCTTTCCATCGGCAGGTACACTGTCTATGTCTCTCTGCCAGGTCCCTCCCCATCATATGTTTCAGACAGAAGGTGTGCTAAGCTGTGATAATTGCTGTGGTTCTCTCTCTCTCTCTCTCTCTCTCTCTCTCTCTCTCTCTCTCTCTCCCTCCCCAAACCATAACACCACATGTCGGATATACCTGCTGTGTGAATACCCACAAGACCTTACTGTACACACATACACACACTCACACTCACACACACACACACACACACACACACACAAACACACAGTGACACACACACACTCCCTCCCTTTCCTCTCCCCTTTCCTCACCTCCATTTCCTCCTCCCTCATATCCTTACTGCCCCTCCCTGATTACAACATATGTCATCATTAAAACACGCCGTCGTGCAATCACGTGTCTCGCTCTGAGCGCGCTCAGTGCGACTCAGCTGAATAAAATATGAGCTGCTCTACTGTCGTACTGTAATGACCCTCCCCCCCCACCCCCCACCGCGGGAACGAATGATCCTTGTTTATTAAAGCAATGCAGCTGTGTCGGCCGAGCAGGCATGACACAATCTCTCTCTCTCTCTCTCTCTCTCTCTCTCTCCTCTCTCTCTCTCTCTCTCTGTCTCTCGCTGCAGGCCGGTGATTTGATGCCATAACCGGGGCATCAAAACAAGGGTCCCAGCTTGGCGTCTGGCTACACACACACAGGTGTCGCCTTGTTTACAACCCAGTGTTCCTGTGTTCACAGACACACACACACACTTTGGAAACCCGGCCCCAACCCCCTCGGGCCAGGCAGCCAAGGGGAGAAGTTGTGGAGGGCGTGTACCGCCGGTATCCAGCAGACGGAGCCAGAGGGTGTCCATTACGTCACCCTGATCGGCCGAATAGAGAACACCTGCGGCGGAGAACGAGGAAGAACAGGTACCCTTTAAAAGGCTGTGTCTCTTGTTCTTAACGGCAGAAGTTGGAGACACTCCCTCTGACCTCCCTCTGCCGGGACGAGACCGGCTGGTCCGGAGAGACCAGAACATTGACCCTTTTTCATGGCTCACAGAGCCATAGTATGATTGTCGTTTTCCCCGCGCTGGACCCTCATCCACGCGGTTTTCTGTTCAAGCACGAATAAATGCCCTTCCGGGCTTTGAGCGAGCAGTGACGTGTGGTAATTTCTGCCTGACCGAGACATTCCTGGGGCCGGGTCGCCACACATGCCGGAGAATGCAGGCACTTTGTCTACGCTATGGACTACAAAGGATTAACAGCCCACCCGCCAATGCAGAACCCGGAAGGAGCCGCAGCCGCGGTCGCCGCCCAGCGTCAGCAACTGGACCAAGCCCTGGCTGCCGCCACCCAGAGAGACACCGCCGAAAGCCTCTTCCCTCTCCGGGAGGCGGTACTTCGACTCACCCAGCAAGCGGTGCGCGAGACCCCGACCGAACTCGGGCCGGATGACGACGTGGAGGCCTACCTGGAGGAGAGGACGTTTGAGAGGAAGGCCCGACGAGAGAGTTGGCCGGAGGACCAGTGGGCTCACATCCTGTCCCCCTTCCTAACCGGACCCGCACAGCAGGCAAGCCAGGATTTGACGCCGGAGCGCACCAGTCAGTACCTGACATTGAAACAGGCGATTCGACATCCGAGGCGCTGTACGGACTCAGGTTTCCCAACACGGTCGGCTTAGCTCAGGAGGTAGAGCAGTTGCCTTGTAACCGAAAGGTCGCTAGTTCGATCCCCAGCTCCTCCTAGCTGATTGTTGATGTGTCCCTGAGCAAGACACTTAACCCTAACTGCTCCTGACGAGCTGGCTGTCGCCTTGCATGGTTGACTCTGCCGTCAATGTGTATATTAACCGATGTAAGTCGCTTTGGATAAAAGCATCTGCTAAATGCCCTAATTGTAATTGATCCAGAGATGGCTCGTGACCGGTGACGGACCAAGCCTCCTGGATCGGGTGTTGCTCGATAACACCATCCGTCAGCTCCCGCCAGATGCCCGGAGAACCCTCGCCAACAACCACCCCGACACGGTGGACGAGCTGGTCCGGCAACTCGAGAACTGGCAGGTGGCTCAACAGCTGAGTGTCAGCACCCAGAACCCATCGTGGCCCGACGAGCCACGTAGGGATCAACGAGAACCGAAAGCCAGGCGACAGTTGCCCCCACCGAGGCCGCCGACCTAATTGTGCTACAGCTGCGGACGGACCGGGCACCTAGCCCGACAGTGTACCGGAAACAGGGATGTGTCTGTATCTTCGCCAACAGGGGACGGTCCGGACTGTGTCTCCTGTGGCACCTGTCGGGCACGTCAGAAATCCGGGGCCCCAACTCTCCCTGTGCGGCTAGGGAATAAGGACACTGAGACCTTCCTGGATACCGGCAGTGTAGTGACCCTCCTACGCCCAGACCTAGAGGGAGGACGGCGGGGCGAGTCAATAGAGATCGCCTGTGTGCATGGGGACACCCGCACGTATGAGACTTGTCATATGGTCATGCGGACCCCCCGAGGGGTGTATGTGACACAGGCCGGGATCGTTCCCAACCTTCCAGTACCTCTACTCATAGGCAGGGACTGCCCCATATTCACCCGGCTGTGGAACCCTGTCCCGGGTTCCCCCCCCCAACCTCAGCGGAATCGTCAGCGGAGGACGGCGGGAACGAGGGGGCTGGACCCACCCCACTGGGTACCCCAGCCCACTCAACGGGAGGACGCCACCGAGCGGAACGGTGGGACCACCCACCGACACGCCGGATACCATAACGGCTACCAAGCAGACCGGCCCACAGGGAGGAATCGAGAGCTCCCCTTTCACCGAGTTTTCGGATTTTTTCCCGATCGGGGGGGGGAACAGATGGGCCTGGACTGGCCAGCGCCCAACTACAGGACGACGTCCTGAACGCGCCTGGAGCCACGTCCTCGCCCATGAAGGCCAAGCGAGGGAGTCGGTGAGTTGCCAGCCACACCCTCACTTCAGCACCAAGGGGGGTCTGCTGTATTGGGTAGTAGAGAAGGAGGGGGAAGGTGACCGAACAACTGGTGGTACCCCGGCCGTATGTTAGTAAGGTACTGTTCATGGCCCACTCCCACCTGTTAGGGGCCCACTTAGGCATGGATAAAACCAGGGAAAGGATTTAAGCTCGGTTTTATTGGCCCGGGGTGAAAGGAGATGTGGTCCACTATTGTTAGACATGCCCCGAATGCCAGCGTACGGCCCCGAAACCCTTTGATCCCCATGCCGATCATTGAGATACCGTTCGACCGGATAGCTCTTGACATTGTCGGCCCTCTCCCGAAGACCAGCCGGGGACATAGATACAAATTAGTCTTGGTTGATTATGCCACCAGGTACCCTGAAGCCCTACCCCTCTGTGCCGCCACCACCAGGGCGGTAGCTAAGGAGCTAATGTTGCTGTTCAGTCGGGTAGGGATAGCCAGCGAAGTCCTGGCAGACCAGGGGTCCTGTTTTATGTCCCGAGTAATGAAGGAACTGCTTAGTCTTCTCCAGGTGAAACAGCTCCGAACCTCGGTGTACCACCCCCAGACCAATGGGCTCGTGGAACGCTTCAACAAAACCCTCAAGCAAATGTTGAAGAAGGTCATGGATGCAGACCGGAAGAACTGAGACCAGCTCCTGCTCCACATACTATTCGCCGTCCGCGAAGTACCCCAAGCCTCTACAGGTTTTTCTCCCTTCGAGTTGCTATATGGGAGAAGACGCAGGGGACTCCTCGACCTCGCCAAGGAGGCGTGGGAGAATCGGCCATCCCCCCATCGCACCATGGTGGACCACATGGAGCAGGTGAGGGACCGCCTGGTGCAGGTCTGGCCCATCGTCCGGGACCACCTCCGACAGGCCCAGCAGGCCCAGGCCCAGGTCTACAACATGGGTGCCCAGCTACGCATATTTCGGCCCGGAGACCTGATCATGGTGCTCATACCAACGGCGGATTGCAAATTCTTGGCCAAGTGGCAGGGGCCTTACGAGGTCATGGACAAGGCGGGGGATGTGAATTACCGGGTATGGCAGCCTGAGAGACGCAAACCCACCCAACTCTACCACATCAATTTGCTGAAGTAGTGGAGGTCTGAGCCCTCCCCGCCGGTGCCGGCTCCCCTGGTTCTGGCCGCCCGGCGCAACATACCGGTGGTCCAGGTGGGGGACGACCTCAGCCCCGCCCAGAAGCAGGACCTTGAAGAGGTCATCCTGCAACACCAGGATGTCTTCTTGGAAGTACCAGGGAGGACCACAGTGGGACAGCACGACATTAAGACGGCGCCCATCATCACGGTGCGCGTACCCCCTACCGGGTCCCGGAAGCCCGTAGGAACGCCATCCGGGAGGAGGTCACCAGAATGCTCCAGCTCCGGGTCATAGAAGAGTCACGCAGCGCCTGGTCTAGTCCTGTTGTCCTGGTCCCCAAACCCGATGGGACGTTCAGGTTCTGCAACGACTTCCGGAGACTCAATGAGGTCTCGGACTTCGACGCCTACCCCATGCCCAGGGTCGATGAGCTGATTGAGCGGCTCGGCCCCGCCCGCTACCTCACCACCCTGGACCTCACCAAGGGGTACTGGCAGGTGCCGCTCACCAGAACCACTCGGGAGAAAACGGCGTTTGCGACCCCGGGGGGACTATACCAGTATACGGTCCTTCCTTTCGGCGTCCATGGCGCACCTGCCACATTCCAGAGGATGATGGACCAGCTCCTTCGGCCTCACCAGGCGTACGCAGCCGCCTTTATCGATGACATCATTATCCACAGCGCCAGCTGGGATGTCCACCTCCGACAGCTGCGAGCGGTCCTGGCGGAGTTGAGGAGGGCCGGGCTCAATGCCAACCCCGCCAAGTGCTGCCTGGGTCTGGAGAAGACGTCGTACCTGGGGTACCAAGTAGGACGGGGGAATAACCGACCCCAGGAGAGCAAGGTCGCCGCCATCCGGGACTGGTTCCGACCCACCTCCAAAAAGCAGGTGAAATCGTTTCTGGGTCTGGTAGGGTACTACCAGAGGTTTATCCCCGGCTTCGCCACTCTGGCCAGCCCCCTGAATGATCTTACCCAGAAGGTCCTGCCAGACCGGGTAACGTGGTCGGAGGCAGCAGAGGGAGCCTTCGCGACCCTTAGACGGGCCCTCTGCGCAGAGCCCGTCTTGATAACCCCTGACTTTTCTCTGCCGCTAGTAGTTCAGTCGACACCGACATCAATAGTCCACACCGACGCATCCGAAGTGGGACTGGGAGCGGTACTCTCCCAGGTTCGGTCGGGAAAGGAACACCCGGTAACCTACATCAGCCGGAAGCTCCTCTCCAACGAGAGGAACTATTCCACCGTGGAGAAGGGGGCCCTGGCCATCAGGTGGGCCCTGGACAAGCTGAGATACTATCTCCTGGGCCGGGAATTCACGCTCATCACCGACCATGCACAACTTAAGTGGATGGCCGGGGCAAAGGACACTAATGCACGGGTGACGAGGTGGTTCCTGGCCCCCCAGGATTTTAGGTTTCAGTTGGACCACAGGCCGGGCAGGGAACATGCCAATGCCGACGCTCTGTCCCGCCGAGATGCTTGTCTATGGACGGTCAGAGACAACCCGAGGCGTCAACCAGCGGTGGAGGAGTGTGGCAACCCGGTCCCAACCGCTTGGGCCAGGCGGCCCAGGGAGAGGTTGTGGAGGCTGTGTACCGCCGGTATCCAGAAGACGGAGCCAGAGGGCGTCCATTACATCACCCTAATAGGCCGAATAGAGAACACCTGTGGTGGAGAACGAGGAGGAAGAGGTACCCTTTAAAAGGATGTGTCTCGTGTTCTTAACGGCATAAGTTGGAGACAAGGGAGGAGCAGAAAACCCCCAGGACCCAGTATGGACGAGAGGACGTTTGGACTTAACTGAGCCGTTCCCAGAACGTCCAAAGGAGGACGCACGCCAGACAAGGATCTCTGCTGCAGATCGAGCCCCAGAAGGGAGCGACCTCCCTCTTCCGGGACGAGACCGGCTGGTCCGGAGAGACCAGAACATTGACCCTTTTTCATGGCTCATCGAGCCATAGTATGATTGTCGTTTTCCCTGCGTTGGACCCTCATCCACGTGTTTTTCTGTTCAAGCACGAATAAATGCCCTTCCGGGCTTTGAACGAACAGTGACGTGTGGTAATTCCTGCCTGACCGAGTCATTTCTGGTGCCGGGTCGGCACAACACACTCACACACACACACACACATACTCAAACACAAATACACAAACAATCCAACACTCCAAAATGTGTGTGTGTGTGTGTGTGTGTGTGTGTGTGTGTGTGTGTGTGCGTGTGTGTGCGTAAGCACGTTGTGGCAACCCAGCCCCAAACCCTCAGGCCAGGCGGCCCGAGGGAGAGGTGGTGGATGGCGTATACCGCCGATATCCACCGGCTGGAGCCAGAGAGCGTCCATTGCGTAACTCTAATCAACGCAATGGAGAACACCTGCGGCAGAGGGCGAGGAAGATCAGGTACCCTTTAAAAGGATGTTTGATGTTCTCCCAGGGAGGGGAACCGGGAGTCCGAGGTGAGCAGGGTACCTCCCGAACCCGATACGGACAGGCAGACTCGTGGATTTAACGGACCTTACCCAGCGGCCACGAGAGAACCCACACGCCGACGACGCACGCCGACACGGCACGCACCACTGGGACGGCATCATCGACGGGAGTGACCTCCCTCGCCAGGGACGAGAACGGCCCGGCCGGAGAGACAATCCCCTCGACTCTGACGTGGCTCACGGAGTCACCTGTGCGATTTTTTGGTTTTCCCGCGTTGGGCACAGACCCACACGTTTTTTGACCCACTCCGTTATTGAATGAATAAATGCCCTACCGGGCTTTGAACGGGCCTTGGCGTGTGGTGTTTTCCTGCATATGAGAGACATTCCTGAGGCCGGGTCGCCACAACGTGCAACCCTCAGATGTGGTCTCATTTCATCTACCCTTTTGTTTCCTCCTCTCCTCCTCTCCTCTCCTCTCTCTTCCAACCTCCTCTCTTCTCTCTCCTCTCCTCTCCCCTCCTCCTCTAACCTCTTCCCTCCTCTCCTCCTCTCTCCTCCCTCCTCCTTCCCCTCCGCTCCTCCCCCTCTGTCCCACTTTGCCTTCCTGTGATTGGCTCTGAAGCTCATGTATGTTATGATATAAATTCTTAATTCACCATCCTTCTCTCCTCAGGCTCCGCCTCTTCGTACACACACACGCACACAAGCAAAGACACACACACACACACACACACACACACAGAGTTCTATGTGTTTTTTGAATGGGAATGAACACAGACAGAGAGACTGACAAACATAGACAGGAAAGGAGACAGACAGACAGATATACAGACAGAAAGGCAAGGAGACGGATAGAGACAGAGAGGTAGGGGGACGGACAGACATACAGACAGACAGGCAAGGATACAGACAGTTATTCTCAGTATTGTGAGCATTTAGATTACACACACACACACACACACACCAGGACAATAATAGTCTTAGCATACGCTCACATACACACACACACACACACACACACACACACACACACACACACACACACACACACACACACACACACACACACCATGCCTTGAGTTTCCTCCTCTTATCTCTAAGACATACATATATATATATATAGAGAGAGAGAGAGAGAGAGAGAGAGAGAGAGAGAGAGAGAGAGAGAGAGAGAGAGAGAGAGAGAGAGAGATTTCCTCTCAACTCAGCCTGGCGCATTGACAGCCAAATCTGATTTTGTGTGAAGCTCACACACACACACACACACACACACACACACACACACACACAGTTTGTAATGATGCCTAGGACGACTAAAGCTCACACACACACCCTCTCCCCACTTTGAGCTATGAGCAGTCCTGTCTAAATCGTATTTCTGGATGTCTTAACTGGATTCTGCGTCCTTCCAGGAAACCCTGAATGAAGTTCCTAGAAGGATATGTATCCTCTCCTCACTCTTATCCTCTCCTCACTCCTTCTCTCCTTCCCTTTCCCAGCATCTCCTCTCCACAAACATGGAGGTGGTTTTATTGGCGTGTGTGTGTGTGCATCTGTCTGTCTGTCTGTGTGCATGTGTGCGTGGGTGAGTTCCTTGGAAGATACAGCAAGACCTTGTTCCCCAACTAATCTGTTCTAATTAATTACATACTATTCTGTTAGGTTAAAATCTATTCTCATCGATTCTATGTTTTGCAGGAGGAGTTTTGGGATTTCGCTGAAAAAATATTTAATTAACTCTCCCTCCTTCTCATTCAGTATTGGTCTGTTTCACACACACACACACACACGCATACACACACACGCCATTTTGAAAGCATCCCAACAAGCGCTCGCGGACTCCATTCTGAAAGCATTCCCAAAATTGTCCCACACCGTGTTGAAGCTGTGCAATGGAACTGCTAGGACCTTATAACACTAAAGCCTGATTCAGCCATCCCATAATATCTGAAACACTGAAGTTTAGACAATAGAGAGAACATTTCCTGCCCCCACTGAATCCAACAAAGCTGAAATCCTGGACCGGATTCTGGACCAGACTGGACCAGATTCTCGACCAGATTTTGGACAAGACTGGAACGGATTCTAGACCGCACTGGAGGAGGAAACTCCATGACCCAAAACCACACACACACACACACACACACACACACACACACACACACACATCCACACACACACACACACACACACACACACACACACACACACACACACAGGATGGAGAGAAAGAGAGAGAGAGAGAGAGAGAGAGAGATTATTCACTTGCTTCAGTGACAATGCAAATGTTTGTTTCCTGTGCCTAAAAAGGCCCTCTTTAGAACCAAACTGCATTGAGAGAGTGATGGAAGGAGTACGGGAAAGAGAGAGAGAGAGAGAGAGAGAGAGAGACAGAGAGAGACAGAGAGAGACAGAGCGAGAAAGTGGCACTGAGTGAGTAAGGGGGATAAACCGAGATAGAAAGAGAGAGAGAGATAGAGAGGGAGAGAGAGAGAGAGAGAGAGAGAGAGAGAGAGAGACAGACAGAGAGAGAGAGAGTGGGTGGGAGGTGTAAGATAACGAGTTGTAAAGTTATCCATGCTTAGGAGGAAACTAAGGACTTTGGTTTGGAGTTGGTGAAATGCATTGTGGGAAACGGGGCTCCCATGTCCAGCGGGCTGAACTGGTATGAATGGGTTCTGTCAGAGGTAGGGGGAGGAGGGGGGAGGGAGGGGAGAGGACGAATTAAGGGAGAGCTATGCATGGTCTCTAGGATCCTGTCCGTTACTATGGCGATTGTGTGTGTGTGTGTGTGTGTGTGTGTGTACGTGTGTCTGTGTCTGTATTTTTGCGTGTGAGTGTGTGTCTTTGAGTGTATACGTGTTTGTGTGTGTGTGTAGGTGTGTGTGTGTGTGTGTGTGTGTGTGTGTGTGTGTGTGTGTGTGTGTGTGTGTGTGTGTGTGTGTGTGTGTGTGTGTGTGTGAAAGAGACCAAAACTGAATGAGAGTGAGGGAGAGTGAATGAAAGTGTGGGAAGCAGAGAGATGGAGAGAGAGAGAGAGAGAGAGAGAGCGAGAGAGAGAGAGAAAAAGAGAGGCCATGACAGATAAAACTAGAGTGAATGAAGAGAAAGCGAGTGAATGAACGATAAAAGTCCAGAATGAGAGGAGAAAGGAATGAGAGGAGAAAGAGAGCTAGAGAGAGAGACAGAGAGAAAGACTTTGTTGGCCAGGTCAGTGGAAAATTAGCAATGGAGGGGAAGGGGTCGCCCGGCAAGAAGAGAGGTTCAAACTACTCTCTCTCTCCCTCACTCGCCCCCCCCCTCTCTCTCTCTCTCTCCGTTCCTCCTTCTCCCTCTCTCTCCTCCCCCCTCTCTCTCTCCCTCCCTCTCCCCTCTCTCTCTCTACAGCTTCTGTGATTTAATCTCACTCCCTCTGGTAGTTCCGAGCTGACCCCTGAGACAGCTTATCAAAACATCAAGACAACATAACAGCTGTAATATATATATATAGAGAGAGAGAGAGAGAGAGACAAAGAGACAGAGACAGTTTGTTAGCCAGGATAGTGTGTTTAGTGGTCAGGCTGGACTATCCATCTCCTACAATCAGTGCGATTATCAGACGCTTTAATCCAAAACGACTCACAATAAGTCCATTTGTCAGAAGAAAGAGAAAAAAACAGTGATATCTCTGTCGGTACAGTAAGGATGTTCGTATAACCAAGTGCTAATCACTAATTACTATAACTAAGTATGACATACAAAAAGTGTGTGGATTAAGTGCCAGGATGTACAAACATACAATGAGCACATACACATTAAGTGTTAGGACGTACAAACATAAAATAAGTGTGTACATTAGGTGCCAGGATGTACAACATACAATAACTGCTGTAAAAGAACAATCATGATATCTGCTCATAGACTCCAAAGTGCTTGCGATGGTGTCTGTGTTTGAACTTTGCTTCAAATAACAGTTTAACTTTATTCTCTAAACTGATCCAACACATATTTCCCACTAATCTGATTAGTGGATGCTAATCCAAGGCCAAGGAACGGAATTCAAACCAGAACAATACACGCACACGCAGACACGCACACACAAACTCACAGACACGCAGACACACACACACGGTTAGAAACTGCAAGATGAAGTTGAAGGTAGAGACAAAGAAAGAGGGAAAGGAAGACCACAAACACACACACACACACACACACACAAACTGACACATTCAAACACAGTCCCATTTGATTTGGTGTCATAAAAGCCAAAATAAGAGAAAGAGGAAGTCTATTCTAACTCGCCCCATCTGAGAGGACTCTCTCCAGACTGGCTGCCACAACAACCAGCCTGGCCGACTGTTTGGTCAGACTCATTGGAAAAAAGAGAGAGAGAGAGGCAGAGATGAGGGAATTAAAATAAGTTTAAATGTATGGACAAATTAATCTGCCTGCATATAATATGCGGCATCTCTAAGAAAGTTACCGGATTAAATCCTGTTTTTTCAAAGTCCACTAGCATATAATATTAATATCCCAAAAGCACTTAAAATGTATTTTTTCTCCTCATTCAACTTTGGACATGGTGGACTTGCACGTATGTGTGTGAAAATATTGACCTTGGTTCATTCCCTGGCGCTTCGTCCAATTGGAACAGCTCCATCCCCCCCCCAAGGGATTGGTCAAGACCCCTCCACAGTGAACCTTCTGGTACTTATAAGGACACACGGTGTGTGTTTGTGTTAGGGGACGATATGCGAGTCTCTCTCTCCCTCTGTCTGTCTGTCTGTCTGTCTGTCTCTCTTGCCCTCTCTCTCTGAGACGAGAGGTTGACACACACACAACCACACACACACACACACAAATAAACACACCACAAACCGTTTAGTGGGACCAGACTCGGACAGCTTTTTATTTTGACGATTTTTAAAACAGTTAAAAACATGTATAAAATTGGTCCTGTTTCAGTAACAAGGCACACGCAGTCATGTCAAATGTTCGTAAGATCAACGGCATATATAATATTATATCTTTCAGGGGCGTTCCAACTCTGTTTGTTTTGTCTAGTTGTAGTAGTATCAAGCATTCTCTAATATAAAAACACGTTTTCTAAATTTCGTCGTTTTTTTCCCACGGAGGTTAAATTTCTTAAAATCCGAGCAGCAAGACAACATTCATGCACAACACTGGAGAGGAAGGTGTGTGTAGGGGTGTGTGTGTGTGTGTGTGTGTGTGTGTGTGTGTGTGTGTGTGTGTGTGTGTGTGTGTGTGTGTGTGTGTGTGTGTGTGTGTGTGTGTGTGTGTTTAGTAGTAGGTCTCTCTCTCCACCCAACCTGAAGGAAAAGGGAGAGAAAACAAAAACACACACGGGGATCAGGTGAATTAATTTCAGCTTCGGCCAGTAAAGAAATAAACATGAGAGACAGAGAGGGGGGGAGACAGAGAGAGACACCATTTTAGCGAGCGTGAGAGAGCAAGAGAACGAGAGCAGAGACACTGAGGAGCAACAGAGAGAGAGGAGAGAGAGAGAGACAAAGAGAGACAGATAGACAGACAGACACACAGACAGACAGACGCATGAAAAATCGCTAGAGAAAAACAAACATTAAAAACACGATTTAGCCAGCGTGAGAGAACGAGAGAATGTGAGAGAGAGAGAGAGAGAGAGACAGAAACACAGCCAGACAGACGGACAAACGGATGGAGACAGAGAGACAGAAACAGAGACAGACAGAGAGAGGAGACCGAGAGAGAGACAAACGCATGAAAAACGCTAGAAAAAAACCACATTAAAAACACGATTTAGTGAGCGTCAGAGAAGGAGAGAGAACGCGAGCGAGAGCAGAGAGACACAGACACCGTCAGAGAGACAGATGGACAGACGAAAAGCGGTAGAGAAAACACAAACAAAACAGGATTTTAGCCAGCGTGAGAGAACGAAAGCGAGCGAAAGCAGAGACAGAGACAGAGAGAGATAGCGACAGAGACAGACAGAGAGACAGAGACAGACAGAGAGAGAGAGAGAGAGAGAGACAGACAGACAGACTGAAAGAGCGACAGAAAGAGAGACAGAAAGAGAGACAGACCGAAAGAGACAGCGAGAGCAGAGACACTGAAGAAAGACGGAGAGAGAGAGCGACGGAGAGAGAGACAGACAGACTATAGACCACAGACACCGTCCTCACCCCCTGGGCTGCGTCGGAGGATGAGTTTGCGGATCTCGTCGTAGATGAAGATGAGCAGGGAGTAAGGGAACGCGCAGAACCACCAGTTGGGCCTGTGGGAGGGACGACAAAAACACACAACACACACACAGGGGGGTCAGCCATGCCCGGAACCAGACACCCACACAGACCTGAACGCCACCCCCTTCCACACCACCCCTGACCGGGAGTTAGCGTTAGCCTTAATGTTAGCGTTAGCCCTGCCGTTAGCGTGAGAGAGTGAGTGAGTGTCAGCCAGAGTGAGTGAGTGTCAGTCTGTGAGTGAGTGTCAGTCACAGAGTGAGTGAGTGAGTGAGTGTCAGTCAGTGAGTGTGTGTCAGTCAGAGTGAGTGAGTGAGTGTCAGTCATAGGGTGAGTGAGTGTCAGTCACAGAGTGAGTGAGTGAGTAAGTGTCAGTCATAGGGTGAGTGAGCGAACGAGTGTCAGTCACAGAGTGAGTGAGTGAGTGAGTAAGTGTCAGTCATAGGGTGAGTGAGTCAGTCATAGAGTGAGTGAGTTCCAGTCATAGGGTGAGTGAGCGAACGAGTGTCAGTCATAGAGTGAGTGAGTGAAAGTCAGAGAGAGTGAGTGAGTTAAAGTCATAGAGTGAGCGAGGGAGTAATCCGATGTGAGTGAGTCTATCAGTCATATAGTGAAACTGAGAGTGAAACCGTCAGTCAGTGAGTGAGTTTCAGTCACAAAATTAGTAAATGAATGAACGAATAAGCGAGGGAGTCTCACTTGAGGGGGTACATCCTGAGTGCTACGTCCATCCCCGGGCAGTAGGACAGGAAGGCGGCCAGGGCAGTCTCCTCGAACAGTCCGAAGATCAGGATCTTGTTCCTGTAGGAGGAGGAGGAAGCTCAGTGAGAATCCATAAGGCACCCATCGTGATTTACCGAGACTTTTCCGAATTTGTTTGTTTAGAAAAAAAAAATGTTTAGGAAAAAAATAAAAACGGCAGCTACAAATTTCAAATCTCAGACCCCTCAAAAAACTCAAAACGATAAAAAATACATTTTGAAAGCAAACGATATTTTGCATTTTACATTATATCTTTCCGAAATATATCAGAAGCGCAGAACCACAAGGGTTAATTAAAATTAAAACCGCATCTACAAATCTAAAACCGTTATGATCTCATTTAGAAGCCTAAAAACGATCGAAAAACAATCCGAAAGCGATTCCCGAAAAACCCTCCCACACACTCACTTCATGCCCTGCTGGAAGACAGAGTTCCTCCTGGTCTTGCAGACGATGAGATCAGCCCACTGGACCACCACGATGCTGGCGAAGAAGGCCGTGTGGCAGGTGAACTCCACGATCTTTCTCTGCTCGTACGTCTGGAGAGAGAAGCGGAGATCGGAATAGTAGCGTAATAGCAACGACAAAGAACGTAGGATTGCGATGGATTTGGCAAAGCTTTATTTAAAGCTTTAGCATTGACAGCATTGAAGCTAATAATAGCTAATGCTAATTATCATTAGCATAACATGGATATTCCTTGCGATACCATTGAGGCCAATCTTAAATGTTGACAGTAGCCTTGCGTTACCATTAAACCTAGCTATAGCATTGAAAAGAACATAGCTTTAGCATTAACATTAGCGAACAGCTTAAAGGCCGATTCATAACTCTGAATCCGGACGAAATTCGTCCGTCCGTACCAAACGTTGTCTCCGGGACTACCCTTCATACCTCCGTCCGGTTTCAGCGTTGTAATGGATGTTACGCAATACATCCTCTAGAGGGCAGTGACTGTCGTGTCACGAATTACCGGCATCGACAATCGCAAACATGACGTCTGTAGAGGAGATTATTTTGCTTTGTGTCATCCGAAATCTGCCCAAAAAAAAGGCGCAAAAAGTGTAGGCCTACGCAGCAGTGGCATGTGACACCCCTCACCAACCCGCAGATTCTCTCCTCAAAATGTTGCGCCATTTTTAAATGACCAGTTACAACTCATTGCCAAAGCAGGTGAACAATCAAATTAAAAGGTCAGGTAGCATAATATAAGTATAAAACGTTAAATACAATATATATACATATCAGATATTATGCTACTCTCTCTATTTTCGCGTATGGTTGGACTTCTGACTCTATACTCGCCTCTGAGCTTACTTCGTAAGTTCAGAGGCGACAGACCTACTGACGGACGAAACAAACTCTGGGACCGGACGAAAGTGTTCCTATCCGTATTTACCGTAGGGTGTGAATGGGCCTTTAGAGTTGACATTAGCGTTAGCTTTAGCATTAGCACTGAAATCAGCCGTACTGACCCTTTGCTGTCCGTAGCCGTTTTTGACCTATCATGAGCCTAGCATTGCGGTTAGCCTAGCCGTACTAACCCATTGCTGCCCGTAGCTGTCCCCCAGGTGTATACAGTCCTAGTTCTAGTTAGTTCTAGTTAGTACCCATTGCTGGCCATAGCTGTCCACCAGGTCGTTGCAGTAGCAGTTGTCCTAGTGTACATTGTACTAGTTATAGTACTAGTTCTAGTTCTAGTTTGTACCCATTGCTGTCCGTAGCTGTCCTCCAGGTCGTTGCAGTAGCGGTTGTCCCAGGAGACCCTGATCCCCAGCAGCGTGGATGGCAGGAAGCCATTCTCAGCCAGGATCACAAAGTAGGTGAAAAACCCGGCCAGGGCCTGGATCATACCTGGAGGGCACAGGGGGAAGGGGGTTTGGAGCCAACAACCCACGACGGCTGTGATGAACCTTACGTATGCTAACCGACATGCCAGCTTAGTAATATAGTAAACCTTTAAACACTCCTTTCATTCAAAAGTCAACTTCAAACCCATCTCTTCAGGACCACCTACAACATCTGACATCTCTCTCTCTCTTTATGTGTTGTCTATTGTTGTAGTGTTGTTTATTTGCCTTTTGTTTGAGTGTCTGTACTGTCTGAATGTATTCCTTTTTGTAAAGCATATTTGAGTACGTAGAAAAGTGCTGTAACCTCTACCATTTATTCAGTATTCATCATGACATGCTAACCGACATGTTAAAGGACATAATAACTTACTAACGTACCAAACCTATAAACACTACTCCGAAATATTGACCCAGAAAACAATCGCATTTAAACGGGGCAGTCGGATATCATGTATTCTATAACCTCCGCCCTTTATTTGGTATTCAGCCCTCATTTAGTGCAGCCTCTCTATTTAAAATGAACCGCATGAATGCTAATTGACATGCTAACCGAAAAGCTAACCGATGGTAGAATTATATTTATTCCTGGTTGTCAGGGGCGATACAGGGACTTAAGGCTGCAACATGCAGTATCGCGGTCACTTAAAGGCAGTTTATCCGCTGAAGTAGGGGACTCTCAGAAGAATCTGATGCAAACAATAAGGTTAGAGCTATTCCTGACTACATTACCGAGCCACGTACACAGCCACTCACACACACACACACGAAAAAAAAAAAGTACACAACCATGCACACACACAAATACACAGCCACATCCACAAATACACAACCACAAAAACACAACCACAAAGGTGTAGTCAGCATAGTTTAGCAACATAGCAGTTAGCATAGCAGTTAGCGCTACTGACTAAAGACCGGTAAACCGAAGAAAACATTTACGGAGTTGTCCTTAAATTGCAATAAAATTTATAAAAATCTGATTTTTTGGGGGGGGGAATACCAGAATTCCCAGGTGTAGTAAAGTGTTTACCGATCTGTCCGTAGGCGATGCTGATGAGCCTCTCGTTGACCAGTTTGTCCGTCTTGGGGTTTCGGGGCTGTCTCTTCATGATGTCACTCTCTGCTGCCTCGTAGGCCAGGGAGATGGCCGGAACCTGAAGGGGCGATAAAGAAGCGATTTTTATCGGAAGGAAATTCATCGGAAAACATAAAAGTAGCTTACGCCGGAAGGACAAAACTTCTCTTCATTTAGGAATGGCAGAGTGGAAGAAAATTCCAGAAACCTTGATCCAGTCAGTTGTTTGTTCTGTTTGTCTTTACTTTAACGTCTACTACAGCATCTACTTTAGCAACTACTTTATTCAGTACAATGTCAGTACTTTGTATTTTTATTGTGTTCATCTTATCCTGTGTTTTCCACTGCTGCTGGGCTGTTGGAACAAAGGAATTCCCTCTCTGGGGGATTAATAAAGTTGTTATCAATCTATCTT
Source organism: Pollachius pollachius (assembly GCF_949987615.1). Taxonomy (NCBI): domain Eukaryota; kingdom Metazoa; phylum Chordata; class Actinopteri; order Gadiformes; family Gadidae; genus Pollachius; species Pollachius pollachius. Next base: position 24,996,952 of record NC_136939.1, read on the forward strand.
TCTAGTCTAGCGTCAACTGCGTTATCGTAACCGTGTCTGACCGAAGATTTACATTTACATTTCTCAGAAGCTTTTCCCCAAAGCGACTTACAATAAGTATACTTCTCAGAAGACAAAGAAACAACAATATATCACTGTGGTACAGTAAGGATGTTTATAGAACCAAGTGCCAAGCACGAACAATCACTAGGTTAACCCATTCCCCGTATACCTCAAAAGATAGTTAGGATAATACACTACATAACTAAGTACTATAACTAAGTACGACATACAATAAGTGCGTAAGATAACTCAGTTTCTCACCATGTCGGTTCCCAGGTCAATGCAGAGGATGGTGACCGTGCCCAGGGGCAGGGGGATGTTGGCGATGATGAAGAGGAGGAAGGGCGTGATCTCGGGGATGTTGCTGGTCAGGGTGTAGGCGATGGACTTCTTGAGATTGTCGAAGATCAGACGACCTGAACGAACAGACAAAAGATTTAGGACATCGTTCAACAACCTCGTCCAATAAAAAAACAGCGCTTCCCCGAATTATCAGACGGCCGGACTCGCCCTCTTCCACCCCGGTGACGATGGAGGCAAAGTTGTCGTCCAGGAGGATCATGTCGGCCGCCTGCTTGGAGACGTCCGAGCCGGCGATCCCCATGGCAACTCCAATATCGGCCTTTTTCAGGGCCGGCGAGTCGTTGACTCCGTCTCCCGTTACCGCGACGATGGCTCCCTGCATGGGGGAGGGAGAATGGGGGAGTTCATTCGAAAGTGGGGGAGGGAGAACGAGAGAAACCGAAAGAGCTAGGTGGTCCAATACCGGGGGAGGGTTTACCTGTCTCTGGAGTGTGCGTGCGTGCATGTGTGTACCTGTCTCTGATGTGTGCGTGCGTACCTGTCTCTGGCAGCCCTCCACGATGATGAGCTTCTGCTGGGGCGAGGTCCGGGCAAACACGATCTCTGTGTGGTACCGGAGGATGTCGTCGAGCTGCTCCGGGCTAAGGTCCTTGAGGTCTCCGCCGTGGACCACACAGGCCTTGGCGTCCCTGGAGGTGTGGCAGGGGGCGAGAGACGTTAAAAACGGGACAGGCGTGACGCCTCGACACTCAAATGTATCAGGGATACCTCGACACTGAGATGGGAGGAGGAGACGGGGATCGAACTAGCAACCTTCCATTAGGGAGCAGTCAGGGTGAGGTGCCTTGCTCAGGGACACCTTGACACTCAGCTAGGAGGAGGAGCCGGGGATCGAACTAGCAAAAACTGGCAAAAACCTGAAGGACACCGAAAACGTAGCCCTGAGGTCCACCCAAAGGTATGGTTCTGTATTCCATTCCTCACCTTGGGTTCACTTCATTGACTGGGATGTTCAGGCGAGCGGCGATGTCCTCCACGGTCTCGTTGCCCTCAGAGATGATGCCGACGCCCTTGGCGATGGCCTTGGCTGTGATTGGGTGATCTCCGGTCACCATGATGACCTGAGGAAGTAGAACGCAAAGGTCAGTCTACAATTCCGTTATCGAGGTGTAATGTCGGACACCAGTGATTTTTTCGAATTGTGTCTGTTTTTCTTTCAAATCGATTTGTAAAAAAAACCTGGATAAAAGTCAAAAACCTACTTTTGAACGTACGTCGCAATCAAAAAACGGCTTAAGTCTGTGAGGAAATGCGACAAACTCAGGGGGTCTTACCTTGATGCCGGCGCTCCTGCACTTGCCCACGGCGTCTGGGACAGCAGCCCGGGGGGGGTCGATCATGGACATGATGCCCACAAAGCAGAGGTTGTCCGTGGGGAAGTTCACCTCCTCAGTGTCGAAGGCGAAGTCCTTTGGAAACTGCTCGTCTGGGAGGTTGTAGTGGCAGAAGCCTGGAGATACGAGGAGGAGGATGGAGTCAAGAGGTCTCGTGTCAGACTAAAGGCTCAGTTATGGTTCCAATAAGTATATTTGTCAGAAAAAAGAAACAATATATCGCTGTCGGTACAGTAAGGATGTTCATAGAACCAAGTGCCAAGCAATAACAATCACTAGGTTAACCCATTTCCTGTATACAACACAGATAGCTAGGATAAGACGCTACACAACTAAGTACTATAACTAAGTAAGACAAACGATAAGTGAGTACATTAAGTGCCAGGACGTACAACCATACCATAAATAGGAGGGGTGGGAAGGGGTGGCTATGCAGGGTCTAAGTGAACTCTGAACAGGTGAGTCTTGAGTATTACCCAGCACTCTCTCTCCCAGTCCTCCCAGTTCCAGGTAGGCGTTCTGAAAGGACTCCTTCATCTCCTCGTCGAGGGGAGCCTCCTTCCCCTGGATCAGGATGGTGGAGCAGCGGTCCAGGATCCTCTCTGGGGCGCCCTTCATCACCAGCAGGTGGCTGGTCTCGCCCGGCGTGTCGTTGTGATGGACGGAGAGCTACGGGGGGGAGAGAAAAGCCGGGCCGACGGATAGATCGGATATCGGAATTTGGAATTGTATTGGTCCAAAATAATCTTGATTACGATGTTTTAAATAATCGCACAGCCCTGGCAAAAATTATACATAGGCCTGTGAGGGATATTTCACATGCAATACATTGCCATTTGTCACATGTCCTTCATTGTTGAGTGATGTTTAAAGTTTTTATACACTTTTACTTAGGGACTACTTACTTTTACCTAGGGACTGCAGATGTAAATTTGCAAACTCTGGTGGGACGCATCAAATGGTTACATCTATGTTTTAATTGCACAGGGTCCCTTTCAAATAAAATTGAAATTGGAAACAACCCTTTGTCCCCACCATGTCGCCTCCTGGTGGCTATGTTACCTGGTACTTGTTGGTGGAGTTGAAGGGGATCTCGGCGATCTTAAGGTTTTTGTCCCTCATCTCGTTGACCGATCCGCAGCACAGCTCGATACACTTCAGCAGGGCCGACTCCGAGGCATCTCCGGCCACGTCTCTCTGAGGGCGGAAGAGAGATCGGAATTACAAGAGATCGGAATTACAATAAATCTGAATTACATTCAGCGTCAAGCAACCGCAGTGGTGGGAAAGCGCCTTGCATTGGATTTGGATGTGTGTCGTTAGGTGCCGGTAGGGGCTAGCTAACAGACGTTAGCCAGCCGGCTAGCTAAGCGGCGTTAGCCAGCTAACTAACAGCATTAGCCAGCTAACTGGCAGACGTTAGCCAGCTAACTGACAGACGTTAGCCAGCTAACTGACAGACGTTAGCCAGCTAACTAACAGACGTTAGCCAGCTAACAGATACTAGACAGCTAACTAGACTGACGCTAGCCAGCTAACGAGACAGACGCTAGCCAGCTAACTAGACAGACGCTAGCCAGCTAACTAGACAGACGCTAGCCAGCTAACTAGACAGACGCTAGCCAGCTAACTAGACAGATGCTAGCCAGCGAACTAGACAGACGCTAGCCAGCTAACTCGACAGACATTAACCAGTTAACTAGACAGACGATTGGATTCAACACGGCGTCTTTGGGTTGCAGTTCAATGCCCTAGCTACTCCTAGCCAGCTAGCTAACTAATATTGGTCATAACAAGGTCGTATCAGGCGAGCCGACCCGTCGCCTGTTGACGCTAGGAATTCAAACCCTCGTTAAAAGCCTTATGATGCTACCTTGAGGATGGCCACGTTGGACTGCTCCGCCAGGAACACCGCGCGGTTGCACAGCCCAGCGATCCTCGCCAACGCACCCCAGGAGGCACTGCTCTTGTCGAAGGAGGTGCCGCTCTGGTTCTCGGTGGTGTCCGCCTCGTGGATCTGGTTGTCAAACCACATGTGGGCCACGGTCATCCGGTTCTGGGTCAGGGTGCCGGTCTTGTCGGAGCAGATGGTGGAGGTGGAGCCCAGGGTCTCCACAGCCTCAAGGTTCTTCACAAGGCAGTTCTTCTTGGCCATGCGCTTGGCGGTCAAAGTCAGGCATACCTAGCGATGACAAACCCTCACGTCAATAGTCATGTCAAAACTGGGCAAGTTCTATCGCTACTAATGTTCTGCTATTTTCTAACTCCACTAATGTTCCCCTTTTTTTAACAAAGCTAACGTTCACCATTTTCAAACACCAGTTATTTTATGATATTTTCTAACGTTGCTAATGTCCCGATATTTTCTAACGTCGGTAACGTTCCCCTATTTTCAATGTCGCTAATGTGACGCATAGCATAACGTCATAATGACTTTTGTTCATCTTTGGACGGTGTCCTTGAGTGCAGAGAAAGGCACCTTCAAATTAAATGTATTATTATTATTCTAACATTGATAATGTTAACATTAGCAAAGCCTCGCCACTCTGGTTTAAAGGTCAACCTCTTTAAGGTGAATTGTGGACCCTGGAGGCAGCAAAGCACCACATACACCAGGGATTGGCAACTTTCATAATAAAGAGGGCCACAATTTTACATCATTACCATCAGAGGGCCACATGAATGCGCACTTCAACTAATCGGATATGCCAGTTGACCATCCCTGACGTACACCACCTAGTGGTGGTTTAGGTTAAAACCTGTCTCCGAACTCACGGTGACGGTAGCCAGCAGTCCCTCAGGAACGTTGGCCACGATGATGCCGATGAGGAAGATGACGGCCTCCAGCCAGGAATACCCGAGGATGAGGGAGAGAATGAAGAAGGACATGCCCAGGAACACGGCCACGCCCGTGATGATGTGGATGAAGTGCTCGATCTCGATGGAGATGGGAGTGCGCCCGACCTCCAGGCCAGAGGCCAGCGTGGCGATGCGGCCCATGACGGTGCGGTCGCCCGTGCTGATCACCACGCCGCGCGCCGTACCTGGGGGTATGAAAGTAGGGTAGAAAACTAGAGCGACAGTACGAAGAAGTCAGGATTGCGTTACCAGGCGTCAGAGTTTGAAGCATCAGCATGTAGAGCCGGTTGACTGGTAACCGGATGGTTGCTAGTTCTATTTGCTAGTTCTAATTGCTAGACTAAACAAACAACATTTTGTGTTTGTTTAGTCTTTCCTTTGGTTGTGCGGACATGTTTGGCTTTTATTGTGAAAAGCTTTATTTATTTATTTTTAGCTATCGTCAATTCACTCGTACACATGTTGAAAGAGAAAGATAGAAAAGAAAGAGAGAGAAGAGAAGAAAGAAAAAAAAGAAAGAAAAAGAAAAGAACGAAAGAAAAGAAAGAAAAAGAGAAGGAAAGAAATAGAAAAAGAGAAAGAGATTCTTTCTTTTGTACTAATGCAATATATTTTCATAACATACAACATACAAACATTGCAGTAAAAAAGCTTTCTTGAACCAGAGTCAACCTTCTACGCTGACCAGGAAAATAATAAATTCCCACATTATACTCCAAAGTGTAACTGATTAAACTAACGATAAAAAGCTAATTAATATTCATTACAGAGTTTAACTTTCTTGTTTGACTTTCATTTCGGGATTTTCCTTAAGTTAGCTTAGCACTAGCAACACTTGTCAGCCATTTTCCCCCAGTTCATTGCGTTTTTGGCGGTTCTTTACCCGGTGGTGGTGGTTTCCCTCCTCCTACCTTCAACACAGTTGGTTGAGAAGAAAGCGATGTTCCTGGTCTCCAGGGGGTTGTCGTTGGAGAAGTCCGGAGTACGGGACTGCGGCTCAGACTCTCCGGTCAGAGACGAGTTGTCCACCTGAGTCACAACATCCAGTCGATCAGCTCATAAGCGCGCTAACGTGCACGTACACAATACGCCTTTAAAGGTCCCATGACACGGCCCCAGTTGTGGTGTGATTAGCCGTTACAAGCCTCTTATGACATCACAGGTGGGCGTATCCACCTAGATGTGTGACGGATAGATGAGCAACGTTTGCTACAGTCCACTGGGTAGGCTGATCTATCCAGCATTGATCTAGGTGGACACGCCCGCTTTTGATGTCATAAGGGGTAGATTTCCAAAACGGCTTGTAAGTGCTAATCAAACTCACACCTGGTGGCATGTCATTGGACCTTTAAGCGTTTAAAACTATCAGAACTGGTCCAATTTGTTGCGTTTGGCACATTACTGAAGGACTTATAATGTAAGGGATAATGTATAGAACGCCGGTCATTATTGGGAAAATAAGACCCGACAGGGCGATCAGGACACCGACGCGCAGCGGAGGTGTCTCCCGTCGCCCTGAAGAGGCTTATTTTTGATAGTGACTGGTGACGTTCTATACATTATCCCGCTTATTACACGGCTACTTGCCAAAAAGAAAAAAAACTTCACATGGTGTGTCTTTTTTACAATTTATTTGTTACCAGCATTCGTAGTGTTGATCAGAAGAGAAATAGTTCGTCAAAGACGTTGACGTCGCTTAGCAACCGAGGACGCTGGGGTTGAAAAGTTACCGGACTACTTGCGGAGTGATACCAAAGACGTCATTAGAGGCAAAAAATCCTTTGTTTTCCTTGACAGCGGTCAATTATACTTAGCAAGGGTCAATTATTAAATACAATTCACAGCCGGAAGTTGTGAAGAGCCCATGCAAGTGAACGGAGCGTTCCAAGGCATTGAGAAGACCAGTGTAATAAATGGTAATATTGGCCATTGTAGCTGTTTCCTTACTTGCATTCCAGAAACTGTCTTTTAATTATGAGTTTTGTTTGTTAGAAACATGTATGTCTTGTCTGTTCTATGCTGCCCTTTTGGAAAGGTCTCTTGAAAAAGAGATTTGAATCTCATTGAGAATTGTACCTTGTTAAATAAAGGTTAAAGGTGACATATTATGGTGTTTTCCCTACAAGTAAACATAGTGTTTGAGTTCTGAAAAACATGTTTTTGAAGCTGTTTACTGGAAATAGATTTAAAATAATTCTTGCCTACCGCTATTCCCCTCTGTTTCAGTCCCTTCAGAATGCACTGTTTCTGGTGTCTGTAGCTTTAATGCAAATGAGCTGCTGCCCATTGACCAATGAGCTGTCAGACTGAACCACAGCATTGAGGAGAAGGGATTGTTGCCGGTTGCGGACTCCTGGAGCTCTATATCTATATAATATAATAATAATATTATATATGGGTATTTATATAATATTATATCTAATATCACGGCCAAAAGCTAGGTGCGCCTCGGATGACATTATGAATCATAAAGACTGCGTCTGACGTCTGTTGCACTTTCAGAACAAGTAAAGACTCGTAGTGGGGGATATCTCGGCCATGGTTGAGAGGAATAGGGGGAAAGGAACCTTGGCCTTGACTCTCTGAAGTCCATGAACCGCGACATGGAGTAGAAAGGGATTGTACTCAGGGAGCTGAGCTGTCGGACTTGTCGCAGACCTACCCCTGACGGACCTGCCAGCTTCGGCAGCAGTTCAGCTCACAGAGTACACCGCCGGACGGCTTCGACGGGCGGCCAGACTGCTGCCGAAGTTTGGGCGGCAGTCCGGCGGGGGTAGCTCGGCGGCAGTGCGGCAGCTCAGCTCCGGGAGTGCAATCCCTTTCTCCTCCATGTCTCCTCCTCCGGACTGCCGCCGAAGCTTCGGCAGGAGTCCGGCAGAGAAAGGGATTGTATTCCCGGAGCTTAGCTGTGCAGGGCTACCTCCGAGTTCCCCCCCGCCGGAGCTGCTCGTCCGCTGGTCCACAAAATCTCAGCTATGTTCTGATTGGAGGGGAGTGGGGATGTGGGAGGTAATATTCAACTGTGCCCCCTTCCTACGTAGGAAGGGGCGCCGAAACTGACTCGCTCGTTTGGTAACTGTAGGCGGGTTACTTTCAGAAATGCATATCTCACTCAAAAAATCATGTACAGACTTTTTTCAAAGTTTCTATGCGTGTGGGAGCACCAGAGACCCAAAACAACCCCCCAAATCCCAGGGAAAGTGTTTTTTCATAATATGTCCCCTTTAAAAAATATCTTAGACCGGAAAGAACAGCCAAATCAGCATGCCTAGCACAGGTGTCAGTGGCATGATGAATATGGCCATTCAGAGCGTAATTAGGTCAAGTGATTTCAGAATAGTTTGGGACCATACGTAATACAGGCCAGCGCTACAAGTCAACACAGTTAGTCACTTCCTGACAAACAGAATATATAATCTAAAGCGGAATGATGCAAGTATTTCAAAAAGATTTGCTAGAGAGCAAACATCAACTGTCATGTTTCGGTTGGCTAGCTAGCAAGCTATAAAGGAAGATATGCTGCTACGCTAGCAGTGGTCATTGGTTTCAGCAATAACCCCTTTAAGCAAAACGGCCGTAGTACCAATTTCAGTCAATTTCCCGCCAAAACAACAGATGGATACATTTTCAGAATGAAATGGTAGGTTCGACTAGCATAGTTGCTTCATTGCCAACGATGAAGCATCTATGCTAGTCTTGACCGACCACGGTCAAAACGACAACAAAACCAAAAACGACACAAAAAACGTATCACTGCCGGCCCTCCCCTCACCTTGCACCCGTGGGCGGAGATGATTCGCAGGTCAGCAGGGATCCTGTCTCCACCCTTCACCTCCACGAGGTCACCCACCACCACCTCCTCCGCGTTGATACAGCTCTTCTCTCCGTCACGGACCACAAGGGCTTGCTGTGGAGGGACGGCAGGTAGGTTACAGATCAGATTCTCAAGGAATATCCCACTCTCTCTCCTTCTCTAGTCTCAAGGAATCTCTCTCTCTCTCTCTCCTCATGGAATATCTCTCTCTCCTCAAGGAATCTCCATCCCTCTAGTCTAAAGGAATCTCTCTCTCTCTCTCTCTCTCTCTCTCTCTCTCTCTCTCTCTCTCTCTCTCTCTCTCTCTCTCTCTCTCTCTCTCTCTCTCTCTCTCTCTCTCTCTCTCTCTCTCAAAGAAACTCTCTCCCCCTCTAGTATCAAGAAATCTCTCTCCCCCTCTCTCTCCCTCCCTCCCTTTCCCTCTACCTCCCTATTCTCAAGGACAATCTCTCTCTCTTCCTAGTCTCAAGGTAAATCTCTCTCTTTCTCTCTCCCTCTACCCCTCTATCCCTCCGGTCCAAGGTAGATCAGGTTGTTCCTAAAACACTCAGGCCTCACCTGAGGCACCAGGTTCTTGAAGGAGTCCATGATCTTGGAGCTCTTGGCCTCCTGGTAGTAGGAGAAGCAGCCGGTGATGATGACCACGGCTGAGAGCACCACGCCAAGGTACAACTGAGGGAGGAGCAAATAGAAATGTTTAGCACATATCTGGTAACACACGATGGCTGGTAACTGGAAGGTTGCTAGTTTGATCCCCGGCCCTTCCTAGCTCCTCCAAGTGTCGAGGTGTCCCTGAGCAAGGCATCACACCCTGACTGCTCCTGATGAGCTGGCTATCGCCTAGCGTGGTCGACTCCACCATCGGTGTATGAATGTGTGTATGAATGGGTGAATGTTCGGCAATATTATAAAGCACTTTGAGTGGCCACTGGCTAGAAAAGCGCTGTATAAATGCAGTCCATTTGGAGTATACTCCAATATTTGTCCCAAGAATTTCGATGTGTTGTACATCCTGGCGCTTAAAAGTAGTCTTATCCGAACTATCTTTGTTGTATACGGAGAATGGGTTAACCTGTTGATAGTTCTGTTTGGCACTTGGTTCTATGAACATCCTTACTGTAACGACAGAGATATATTGTTGATTCTCTTTCTATGAAATTTAATTATTGTAAGTCGCTTAGGATAATACCATCCACTTAACAGCCTGAATGTCAAATTTAAATGTGAGAGACATGAATACAAAAATCATGCAACTTTTCAAAACCACAACCTCTGTTGCTGGTCCTTATCTATGGAATCCCCTTCCACCCCATATTAAGTCCTCTACCACCCTTGGCATTTTCAAGTGTAATTTAAAAACCTACCTTTTCTCACTTGCTTTTAACAACCCATACTACCCCCTCCTTTCCCCATTGCTGCTATTTTTTTCATGTCTGTTTGAATTCTTACTGCTTTTATTTTGTTAACTGTGTTTAACTTGCTCTTCATTTTGCCATGGTAAGTGCTTTGGGTCAACTCCTGTTGTATTTACATGTGCTATTGACTTGACTTGACGACGGGTTTGGCGTTTCACTCACGTTGTCGTTGGCCGGTTCGTCCTCCATGACGGCCTGTATTCCGTACGCCAGGAAACACAGAACAGCACCGGTCCACAGCAGCATGGAGAACCCTCCAAACATCTGGAAGACGGGAATGGGGGGGGGGGGGGGGGGGGGGGGACACAAGCGTTTGGTTCAAACCATGCGTTTGGATAATTCCGGCCTAAAGACGACACCCTTTCGTTCAAATGTGCAAATAAAAAAGGTTCAACTTCAACGATTTGCGTCAGATTGTGAAAATGTTTAGAACGTTTGGTAATTGACGAGGTAAAAGGTTGAAAGCGAAGTAAGAATCTGAATTATATTCACACGATGATTTGTGTTGACTTACAATATGGATTTCCCTTTAAGTCAGGTGCACATCCCAGTTCCCTTAAATCAGGTGCACGTCCAAATCCCCTTATACACCTGTACATCGCACCTTAAATCCCATATTAAGGTGCACATCACAGTCCCCGTTCAGACCAGAAACGGTTAAAGTGTCCGGTCTCACCTGCTTGCAGAACTTTACCCACTCCGGGGTGGTGGGGGGGGGAGTGAGGGCATTGGGGCCGTCCCGGGCCAGATTCTCCGCCGCCTTGGCACTGGTCAGACCCTGGAGACACCAAACCCAGAGATAAATGGACTGTACTTATACCGCTCAGTGCTAACCAGTGGCAACTCAAAGCGCTTTTCAATACTGCCCAACATTCACCCATTCATACACATATTCATCCATTGATACCCACATTCACCCATTTATGCATCCATTCATACACGCCTTCAACCATCTTTACACACATTCACCAATTCATACTCAAATTCATACACACATTTGCCCATCCATACACCAGACCTGCAAACTCCTCCGAGTAAAAAGGGTGACAGTGTCAGGGGGGGGGGGGGGAATCATCATTCCAAGGACTGATCGGTGTTTCGAGATGTACGGCTACTCGAATTCTGAGCTACCCTGGGCGGGATTTAGTGTGAATATTCATTACGGAGGTTGTAGCACACAATACAATGGAAAGATTTCAAATGACAGACTTGGATGCAAAATGTAGCCCTTTATTATACAGAAATTTGCTGTTGGTGTATTAGCCAAGGACAACACCCTTACCCGATTATTTATCTAAATAGCCCTATGTTGTTAGAATTTACTAATTTTATGCAAGGTCTACATTCGTGCAGTACTCGGCATTGACTCGGTCCTAAAAATACAATATTATTGTAAATTATATCACATCAAAAAAGCGGTAGCTAACGTTAGTAGAATCAAGCAAACAAATAGCTGTTGTTCTTGCTCTAAAAAGCTTGACTTACCTCTAATTTAACACAAGATAGTTCCTTCAAATTAGGGCTGTACGGTATGGACTGAAATGTATATCACGGTATGATTTGAGGCATAGACGGTAACGGTATTATATCACTCTATGTTAATTGTATCTTCTAATTTCGATATAAATGCCTCTGAAGGGGTAAAATACTGGAAAGGAAGCAAAACTGCATCAAAAAAATTAAAATATTTTCTCAAGTTACTTCCATCTCTGAAAAACACTAATTTTTAATAGTATGGATTTGTTTCTCCACTTGCTTGCGGACCTTCCCGTATAGTTTTGGCATCTCAATTTGGCTGAAGTGTGTGCGGGCAGGTAACGCGTACCTGGGATCGAGTGTTTTTACCATCTCTTTAAAGCCCTTTCTATCGACATTTTGAAAGGGAACCATGTCCTTAGACAGGTAAACAGTGACAGCGTTTGTTATCTCGTTCCACCGCTGGCATTTTGTGGTAAGGACTGGCTTTCAAAATGCATGCGGCAGCAATGTCTGATTGTAGAGACAGCTTCACGCTACCAGCGTCTGTCTCATACGGTGTGGAATGAGAGCTTGTGAAGGGACTATTGTGCACGCAGGAGCGCTTGCTGCGCGCCTGCGTCCTTGTGCAATAGCATACTGCCTGAGAAGGCAGTGTCGCTGTCAAATCTGTCCCTGGGAAAAATATTTTCAGTATTTTCAGTAGTTGCGCGTAACTTTACTTTTTACATGAAAAATAAGTTAGGTTACTGTATTAGCGCAATACTTTCTTTGTTACTCGTTACGCACAACACGGTCTACCGGTCACACCGGTCTCACAGTAACGTCAAAATCCATACCGTAGCGCAAATTCACACTGGTGTACTTTCTATACCGTTTATACCCTAGGCCTATACCCCTACTTCAAATTGATGTTAAGAGTTTCCATCATACTTGCGCAGTAGCCAGGCGTCTCACCCAAAGGCGAGCTCAGTTGGCGCTGTGTGCTTCAAGATTCTGAAGCAAATGCTGAGATTCCGATTAGCCCAGAGAAATGTCGATTATAACAATTATCTCTCCGGTTCTACGTGATTCACGTGAATGACCCAATTGACCAAGAAAACAGCGATTGTCGCCGAAAAGCGACAAGTTTGCAGGTGTGATATACACTTTGACACACACATTCACCCAGTCATACACACATTCACACACACACCTTCATACACACATTCACACACCGACAGCGGAATCGACCTCTCAAAGCTACAGCCAGCTGGTTAGGAGCAGTCAGGGTGAGGCGTGTCGCTCAGGGACACCTCCACAGTGGGGGGAGCCGGGGATCCAACTAGCAACCTTCCGGTTACCAGTCGACCCGCTCTACAGCCGGACGCGTTTCAAACTTGTTCAAACTTCGTTCTCTCGCTCTAGTTTTCTACCCGACTTTCATGTCCACTTTTGGAACTTGTTTTACTTCACAAATGAGCTCGTACAACAAGGGAGAGGAAAAGCGCGGAAAAAGAAAAAAATGGAGGCAAACGTCTATCCTTCTAAACTACCGAGACTGTGAGAGTGCTGTGTGTTCTGGGGGTCCGACAAAACGAATGAGCACCTTGCTGAAATATCCCGTCAAAGGGTTCAAAGCACTCGTAGCGTTAAATGCTACGCTAATAAAACCAGCAGGGAGTGTGTGTGTGTGTGTGTGTGTGTGTGTGTGGGGGTTGGGATAGCAAAAAGAGGGGGAGACGGGACTAGAAGCGTCTGAAAACAGGGCAGTGGGTGGGGGGGTATCTCAAGCCAGTGAATTATTAATGAATTCTCTTCCCCCCCCCCCCCCTCTCTCTCTCCCTTCCTCCTCCCTCCCTCTCTCGGCCTTCATTAACCATTCCCCTTGATCTGCCTGGCATGTCCAAGAGCGTATTTGCATGGAGAGTGGAACCATCCGGAAGGGAGGCGAAATGGGGGAGATGGGGGGGGATGGCGACGATGGGGGTGGAGGTGGCTGTTTCTGTTAGGTGTTTTCTGTTCACGGCCTCCATTTCGCACTCGCGCATATGCTGTCTGGAGAACAGCAAGAGCCAGCGAGAGAACTGGGATTGAGGCCGCAAAACAAGGGAAGGAGACAACATGGCGCCCAGTTCAAAACGCCAAATTCTCTGTCCCGACCAAAGTAGAGAAAATATTTGGATGACAAAAAAAACTGCTGAAAAAATTCTAAGAGAAAATCTGTGTGAACAATTTGTACGGAATAGTTCAGCCAAACAATTCAGGCAAAACAATTAAGACAAAATGGCAAAAGCCCTGTGGGAGAAAAAAACTGGGAAACACACACACACACACACACACACACACACACACACACACGGCCCTATTTTAACGGTCTGAAACGCAAGTGAGAAGTGCCAAGCGCAAGTAGCTTTGTTGGCGGTTCTTTTGTCGCTATTGTCGCAATGTTACCGGCGAAAAAATGACTCTTGCCCCCAGCGCAAGTCTGAAGTAGCCTAATTACCCGTAGGTGTGGTTTGGGCGTAACGTGCAATAAACCAATGAGAGTGCCAGCTCCCATCCCCTTTAAGAGCCATGAGCGCATTTGAATCTGACGAGTTGATATTTTCACAGCGCGTCTGCAGTCTCCGATGAGACAGATGCACATGAATTTCAAACTTCAAATGACTCAGTTTATGGCCAAATAATATGAACTAATTCACACATGGAATAAGGTTTTCCTCCACAACTTCAGAAATACTTAAAAGGAAATACTTGAGTCCTCAAATAAATTTTGGCAAAGAAAACTTAACACATATGATATGCGGTAACTGTGGTTCTATTTAATGATATACGCAATACATTATAAACATTGTTTCTTATCAGTATTGTATGCATTATCATTATCGACTTGTGCTCCTAATATGCATGTGTCCCCCTGTTAATATACATTGCCATGGACTGTATTATGCGTTACGTCTTTAGTTTACGTGTGTTTAAACAGATGGACGCACACGCGCGCGCCCGCATTCATTAATTATTTTACACATACACACGTGCGCCCGCATTCATTCGTTCTTTTAAACACTCACTCGCGGTAAAACAATGTTTTCTCACGATCAAACACTCATCAATCCTAAAAGTTATGGGCATGTACACGATGTCTGTGTCAAGAAAATATGTGTTTGCTGTACGGTGTTTGCAGATGCATTGATTTAAAAGTACAACTTATTACCGCTGTATCAGCTGTTCTTTCCCAAATAATTTACCAAGAATGTGTGGCTAGGTAGATGAGAGAAGCAAAGTGTATGCGCGAGGTGCACAAGCAACATTATGCATGCGCCCTTAAAATAGCATCTGAACAACGCGCCACTGACTTTAAACCAGGTAATTCCTGGTTTGTGGCGCAAGTGATTTCTGAAACTGCAAAATAGCACCAGGGAACGTTTGCGCCAGAACACGCCTCCTCCTTTTGCCGAACCGCCCTTTGGGGCGCAAGATCATTCCCTAATTTACTGACGCGTGGCGGAGGAGGGAAAAGAACGCTCTGCGCCAGTTGCAAACTAGCAACGACACATGCGCCAGTGAGAAAGTCAATTGCGCCGGATGCAAGATAGGGCCCAAACACTTCATTGCTTACCCGGCTGAGGTCTGTTCCATATTTGCGGTTTAGCTCGTCCAGGGTCAGTTTATGGTCGTCCTGGCAACAGAAAGAGGAAGGGTTAGCATTAGCGGTTAGTGGTGAGCACTAGCGAGTCACGGCTAACAAGGAGCGACAGAAACCCGGGATTTGACCTTTTACCGTCCATACGATCCACCATCGTGTAAAGGAGAGAAAGCATCTCAAAAGTCGGAGTTCATCGAGGTCCAGAGAACCAATCAGAATTAGACCGACGACGGCTGAAACCGAGGAGCGACTGGGAAGGTTGCCACGCAGTTTGCCCAAGGGTAAAGGCAGCGGACATTAGCTTCACTTTCCAGAACTTTAGTACATAGCACTTTAGCACTAAGCACATAGCACTCATAGCACACAATATTGCAATAGGGCAATATGCAATTCAATTTAATATTAACACTTGCACTTTATGCACTTTCGTGCTATGTTGGCTTTGACCGCCTTCTGATTAAACCGTGCCAAGATGTGTTCAGGATACATTTGCGATTGAAATTCAGAACGATGAATCAAATTTATATCGACATTGCGCTGTAATAGAACGCGATTTGTTACTGTTACTAACCATAGATCGGTAAGATTTATATTTATTTTACAATTCAATAGTTAAATAAAGATCTTATAATATCAAATAATCTTAACACATCGGGCTGGCCTAAAGGAAAGAGCAGTTTATATGCTGACTGCTTCCAATGTTGTGTTGGTCATACTATAGAATGATATATTGCTTGTTTAGTGAATAATACAGAAGTAATCACAATTCGATTGTTTCCCCAAATCGTTTGGCGCTCAGCAGAACCCCCCCCAAAAAATATAAGATACAAGTCACAGACCAGATCGGGTCGTAAGAGGGTTATTCACACTGGCCTTCCCTGTGTCAGAATTGTCCTACCCTGTTATGTCTGTGATTCAGTGTTTGTCTCTTGATGCCGTCTTAGTATAAATCACTGATTTGAATGTGTATTTATTTAATGCACTCTGTACAGCACTTTGGGCAGTGCGAGCTGTGTTTTAAATGTGCTCTTTAAATAAACTTACATACTAAATACACATCTTACGGATCGACAAGATTCCCACTCCAGGGATTGGTCAAGCCGTACAGGAAGAGGAAGTGACTCACCATGTCCACTTCCTTCTTGAGCTCGTCCATATCCTTCTCCTTCTTCTTGCCCTTGGCCTTCTTCTTGCTGCACTGCTCCGAGGTGGCAGCGAGCTCATACTGCTCTCTTCCTTCCTGCCAAGATGGACGCCCGACAGGAAGTGGAGAAAGAACGTACAGAGAATAATGGAGGGAAAAAAACGGTTAGCGACAATTTTTATTTGTAGTATTGCTAAACATCGGTTTGTGACCGTATGATAAGTAAGGGTATAAAACGTTATATATATAATATTTATAGATACACGGAAATCAACACACACTTGTATGTAGAGGAAGTAAACTCAGATAAAATTTGTCTCAGGTGAAAGTTCAGGAAGGTGATGAATCGTCAGATAAACCTTCAGAACCTAAGTCTTTCAGAATGATGGTTAGCGACATCGGTTAGCGACTGTATGATAAGAAAGGGTTAAAAAAAAAACATAGCATAGATGAACAGAAATCATCGTACGTAGAGAAATGTAGAGAAAGCATGATGGGGAATTTAAATGCCACGGTTGAAAAAGGTCAATTCCGTTTACATTTGACACAGGTGAAAGTTCAGGAAGGTGATGAACCGACAGAACTTAACCAAAATAACTTGCATATTTTTTCAGATAACAGACCACGACATCAACCCATATGGACGCTTCATGATTTAACATCCATTAGACGCGCGCGCGCGCACGCACGCACATGCGCGCGCACACACACACACACACACACACACACACACACACACACACACACACACACACACCTTAGCTTTAGCAAACCAGAAACTCATCACACTTTACCAAATTTAAAAGTTTCCATTATGCGGACGAATAATCAAGTCACACGTCGTTTAACGGCTAATCGCACTCCAGGAATGTGTTGTCAGGGGCGACGGTCCAAACAGACGCTGTGCTCAAACATGCTTCCTGCACTGAGAGATTTCAACCAATCAGAGATCATCTTTCGTTGAACGTTCTTCAAACGTTCAAAATGGTTAATCGTTTTTGTTTATTTTATTTTATTATTTTCCAAAATAAACTAGAATAGAAAAAAGCCTTTGTCCCAGTCTGAAGCCCAGCTAAGTGCCAGAGCAAAGTTACCGATGAAATTTCGGAATTACATTTGAAAAGTTCACCCGGTTAATTTTTTCGCCCGAACGGACGGGTTGCAAAGGACAACGTAAGTGTATGATTCCGATTTAAGGTCTTTGGTATTCCGTGTTTAACACAATGGGCGACACTGGGTGGCACTGGTTTCGGACCAGTTTCAGACTGGTATTGGACCAGTGCCACCACAGGAAGTTCTATTGCGGCGCTGCAATGTTTTACAATTGATACAACGTCTCATGTTGGCACTGGGACGATGTGGCGGCCCCTAAGATCCCTTGGGTTGCCAGATTGGCACCGGTCCAACGTGCAAACCTAGGTTGCCAGGTTGGGGCAAAAAAAAGAATGAATGGAAGAAATGAAAAAGGGGGGTGAATAGGGATGTGAATGAAAAGGGGGGATAGAGGAAGAGCCAGGGGATGGCGGGAGAAGCTGAAAGAATAAATGGAGAGAAAAAGAGCGAAAACAAAGCAGAGGACTGTTTGGGGCCAGGAGATTTACATTGCAGAGTTACTCACTGACACGGTGTTTGCTGGTGTTGGGGACACACACACACACACACACACACACACACACACACACACACACACACACACACACACACTTATAGCTGGATGCTCGAAAACCACCTCATCCAGTGTAGGTTGGTAGTTTTATTTTATGTACATTACAGTAATAGTCTAAACTGAACGATTATTTTTGATCGTGAATTACTTGTCATAAACGGTATGCTTCTGATTTGTAATAAACGTAGGTCGGCGGAGGTAACGAGAATCAAACTTTTAGAAATAAAGTTCAGAAAAAATAAAATACCTCTTCAGTAGAGAGACTTCACTCAACCTGACTCCCGAGTTTCAGTGAACGAGTATTCTGCTAACGACACGACAGTCAAACATTTACTTCCGAAAACTCAATTTCGTCGACCGATCACTCTGGATTTCCCTCCGAATAACGAACGTTGAAACAACGAAAACTCGTTTGCTAGTCGAAGGCGTCCATTTTGAGCTCAGTTTGGATTCAACAAAGGGTGTTATTTAATCTGAGTTGGTTAATGCGATCGAGACATCGGGTTTATGAGGTAATATCGGAAGGGAAAGATCGTTCCCATGTTTCTCACTTTCCTCTGACTGCAGCGTCTCTCAGCCAATCAGGCGTCGCCCCTCGTTAAAACAAATCGGACACCCCATGGAAACTAGAGTCTGCCAGCGGGAGGGAAGAAGTGGGTGGGAGGGGGGAGAAGGGGAAGAGAGTAGAGGGAGGGAGTCAGGGAGGGAGGGCAGGTGTATTGGAACGCGCCCCCCGACGAAAAACCCACGCATATTGGGAACTCCTCCGTGGGTTGCCATGGCTCCTTGCGACCTGGCCAATAGGCCGTGAAAAAAAGAAGGAGCAGGAAAAGGATTTCTCAATTGGGGGGGGAGAAAAGAGAGAGAGAGAAAAGAAAGAAAGAAAGAAAGAAAAAAGCAGGCCTCTCGCTCGCCCCCTCATAAAAGATCAGAAGAGTGATTGGTTAAGTGCTTGCATATCTTAAACTCCCCCCCCCCCCCTCTCTCTCTTCCTCCCTCTCCCACATGCGTAACACAAACACTTTCAAACGCACAAATTCCCACGAAAAGTCTTTCTTGGATCTGGACATTCGCACACCTCGAGCGATTTGAATGAGCAGAGTCATGCTTTAGAGGGTCTCTCGCCCACTCCCTCTCCCACACAATACCCCCCCCCCGACTCTCTCTCTTTCTCACCCCTTCCCAATTGGCATTCAACTGTTTAAATAGAGAAAAAAGGACTTTGTCCAACCCCCCCCCCCAATGGATGTCAGTGCTTTTGTTTTACCAGTACACCACTTCCTGTCTTGTCGCAGTGGAGGGCACACACATGGACAGACAGAAATCTGTATATTGACAGATATATTGTTGTTTCTCTTTCTTCTGACAAATGTACTTATTGCAAGTCTCCTTGGATAAAGGCGTCTGATAAACGCCCTGAATGTAAAAGAAGGAGACTGCTGACCTCTGATTGGTGAACGAGCAACAGGTGTGCAGCCTCACGGCCCCAGAGTCCAATCAGAATCGGGGCCAGGTGAGGCTGCTGAAATTAGCCATCATTTACGTTCTCATTCTGACACACATACACAGAGACGGCGGGACAGAGGTAGGGAGCGAGACAGACGGACAGAGAGACATTGGAGTTGAAGCAGACTATTATAGTGGGTTGTGTAAATGATACACAAGACAATAGATGAAAAACGCTATGTTGTCACAAAAAACAGAAATCGTTTTTCACACCTCATCAACGACAATTTTGATAAAAAAGTAAGGGAAGGGGTGAGATGAAGAGAAAGAATGCAAGTGAGAAAGAGTGAGAGGGAGTGAATGTGCGATGGAACGAGAAGAAACGCAAAAGAGAGCGATGAAAAGAACGAGTGAAACGGGTGTTCCGGCAAAAACTGGAAAGAGAGAAGGAAAGGGGGGAGGAGGAGAGAGGGGAGAGAGAGGAGCGATGTGGTGACAGGAAGAGAGGAAGAGCGAGAGAAACGACACAACAGAGTCAAAGATGGAGAGTAGGAGCCAGACAAAGGGAGAAGGGATAGAGGGAGGGAGTGAGACGGGGGAGGGAGGAGAGACTATCCCCGAGAGGAATGGGAGGATGTCGTGTGTGTGTAAAATAGATGAAGAGAGAAAAACACACGAGAGAGAGAGAGAGAGAGAGACAGACAGAGAGAGAATATATCAAGCCAATCGATAGAAGGGGGAGATGGAGAGGAAGGGTGTAGAGACAGAGAGCTAGAGGAGGGAGGGAGAGGGAATGAGGAGAGAGGGGAGAGAAGGTGAGAGAAAGATGAGGAAGAGATGGGGGGAGAGAAATGCAGAGAGGGGAGAGATGGGAGGGAGGGGAGAGAGAGGAATGGAGGGGACAGGTTGCAGTTTTCACAGGGAGGAGCAGAGCTGACAAGACTTTGTGAGCGCAGAAAAGGAAGAGGAGGAGGAGGAGGAGGAGAAAGATATTAGAGATGAGGAGAGAAGAGATGTATTCCAAATTCATGCACTTGCACTTGTTGTGGGAGTGCATGAATTAGAGATGAGTTATAAAGTTGGGAGTTGGGATCTCGAAACCCCTTTACGTGACATTGCATCAGACCTGATGATTTGTTTTATTTTTTATTGTACCACAGGAAACTACAGTGGATGGATTCAGCTGTAGTCTCTGTAGTAGAGAGGGATGGAAAGAAAGAAAGAAAGAAAGAAAGAAAGAAAAGATGAGAGATAGGGTGAGAGGTGATTGAGAGAGAGCTGGAGAGAATGAGAAAGAAAGAGACGGGGATAGATACAGGGAGAGGGGGAGAGAGAGGGAGACAGAAAGACAGAGAGCTAGAGAGACAGAGATAAAGAGACAAAAAGAAAACCCTGGTGTTAACTACGCAGTTACACCGGATAACGGTGCGAGAGAGGGAATTGCACCGAGATACATTCACCCTCAGCCCCGCCCTCCTATCATCAGTCCGGACCTGGGCGGCCGCCGCAGCTTTGGTTTATTGATTTGATACCACGGCGGAGCTGGGCGTGGCCACCCGTCTGTTATCTTCCCGTCTCGATTCCCCCCCCCCCCCCCCCCCCGTCGATTGTTTTAGATAGATTTTTGACCGCTTGTCCGTTACATTATACATTATTAATGCTGGTTTTTGTCCAGGCAGAAGTTGAATTTAGATCAGCAAATTTTTTTGTAACCGGTTTAAATAATAAAAGCTCATTACATCCGTTATTTTCGTGCACGTTAACGATTAGTAACGGAAATGCACATTTAGGACGAGAAAAAAGTCCTAGGATGTAACCACCGTATCTTTAACGATTACAAATAGTATGACGTTTATGCCATTACTGTAACGGACATGAAATTAAACTACAAAAAAATAAGAAATATGGAGGCTGGTTAATTGATTAGGTTAATTAAACATCGTTTGACTTTTTAAAAAATGCAAACATCAAGATGCTT